>NC_056726.1:1203478302-1203570802 GCF_019279795.1 Protopterus annectens
GAAAAACAGACACAAACCGACAGAGGCAGTATACATTCAGAATGTGGGCAGGACAATGGATGGACACATATGTAACATACAGAGAGTGCACAAGTAGTGAAGGGTGGGGTTGGACAATGAGCAAGGAATGGGGAATGGCACATACTGGCACTGGGATAGTGTGGGCTCTTTGCACAGTTCGATGGCAGGTTAGACAACAAACCCAAGTGTCACAGACCTGAGTGACTGATTTTATGGCCTGTTTGCTTCCTTGGAGGTCCAGAGTGCAGAGCCTGCCAGTCTCATGATTCAGCCAGGTACATTAGAAGATACCTCAAATGCAGCTGATGTCAGGAGAACTCTAAAGACTCCTCCAGCTTACCTTCAGGAGAAGAGCCTTCACCATCCCTCTAGAGGCAGACACAGACAGCACCCTGCTGACAGGCAGACATGGAGATTACTGACAATCCAGCAACAGAGGTAGTGGCCAGAAGAGACAAAGGTGACTGCAGCCTCTCCTCCTCCTCCTCTTCTTCCATAAATGGACCTGCAGAATGGTGACACAATAGGAGAAAATGATCATACATATATTCAATAAGCACAATTGTAGTTACATAGTGGGCATGCAAAGATGTCATACACACCCCATTGCTGGCTAAGACATGACCACCTTATGTGTCACCTACCATTTTCATCTAACATGCCACTGCAGCTGCAAAACAAAGCATATACTGTTAAGCAGAAATGTATAACTCTGTACACAGTACAAGACAATGGTAATACCCCAAGAGTTGCTTACAGTACATATCTGTCTCACTTTCCTGAAGCTGTGCATCACATTTATAGAGCAACTATGGGTGGCACTGCCTCATACTATCAGAATGATTCACACCTGACCTAGTCCATAACAAGCAAGCTTTCTTCAAATGGCTACCCTACTGACGAGTAGGCACCTCTTGAAGTCTCTGTGAAGTAAGAACAGGAAAATGCTGTTCCCCCTGGCACACCACACAAGTGCCCTGTTGTTTTTCCATGTTGAGGAAGCGATGGTTACTCAACAGGTCCAATTGAGAAGCAGTATGGTGGAGCCTTGTGCACAGATTCGTATTTGTGAGTCACATACCATACAATGTAGTGCTGCACTGTGGTGCTATATACATACACATGTCATATGCACAGGCATGCAGGTCACATGTCCTGTGCTCACAGTGACTTGTAAGGCTCATGCAGACATGTATGGGTAGTACATTGTGCATGAGCATTGATGTACAGGCAGTGGCATTATCAGGCTTCATTAGTATAACCACCATGCTAACTGCCCTCGTTAATGAAATATAATGTGGCAGCCCCACAAAAAAACTGCTATGGATATCAAGTAAAGTGAGGTAGATGTAACACAAGGGAAATACTGCCAGCCAAGCTAGCTGGAATTCTTCAAATAATTATATGTCACTTGTGAATATTAATATGATTTATATAGACGTGTGACAGAAGGAGACACTGCCAGTCCAGCTATCTGGAATTTTGTGACTAATTCTATGTCATTTGTGAATATTGATATGATTTATACAGAACTGTATGTTATGTACTGAGCTAAAATGTAACCACAGCATGCCCTGCTGGCTTAGAATAGAAATGTATATAAATTATTGTAATTGTGTGACTGTATATGTTTTAACAGTAGAAACTGGGACATAAAAGGTTAACTTGCAAAACTTCAAGAAAATAAGTTGAAATTAAATTGTTTTAAGATTGTGCTATAAAAGTTATCTCTCAGTTTCAGTGTAGCAGACACAATGTCTAGAGCTAGACGTTTTTTGTATTGTCTTGAAAGAGAAGTAATTACTAGGTTTGAGATACAGAAGTGTTTTATTGTTTTATGACTTTCAGAATCTGCAAACATCTAAGAGATATGTATTTTCCACAGAGCAATGCTAAAAAATGATTGTACTTTCTGGCAATGGGGATAGCTTGGGAACTAAAGTCAAGTGACAAAAGGTGATGTCATCCAAGTTAACCTAGTAGTAATATTTGATATTAATTTAAAGAGCTGTCTCAAAGAGAGACTGGGCATTTTGTACTTTATCTTTGACCTAACAAGAGCATCCACTCATTATTGCCTTCTGCACTTGCCATGCTGTAAATAAGTTTCTAGGGCATAGTAACACTTTTTAGATGAAGTTAGGAATGTAGTAAAGATTAGTTTAGATGTTTCTGTATTTATTTGAGACTGTCCTGCAACGTTGTTTTAAATATTTCCTGTGATTTTGAACTCTGAAGTTACTGTGTTGATTTACTGAGTATTGTCTTGTTCTTTTATTATTTATTATTAAATATATTTAAACCTATCTTTGTGGCTTATCTTTGTGAGACATATTTAAGCTCTTAAAGTACTTGCATAAGTATTTGGTGACACTGTACAGGCCACTCCTAAATAGCCTTGCTTTTGGTCAGACTATCATTTGAATTAATAGTAACATTACACAGTAGGATTGGACAAACCAGCCTCAGACTGACTGTGGTCTCGGTATGCTCTTAAGGGAAATTGCACTTTACTATGTGCATGTATTTGTCATTCTCCCATTGTGTATGTCCCCCACTGTTGCCAGTGGTGAGGACTGAGGCTCCTAGATTACTGGGCCAGTGCAGGGGTATCACAGATGTCAAGATATATGTGTATATGTGTAACAGGAACTTCACGACAATAGCATGGCATAGTACTGACTGCCTGTGGTTGAGAGGGGTTCAAGTTGCGAACATAAGAAACTGTGGGAGTTACAGAGTTACATGCTACAAGGAATGTGGGTGTCTAGAGCCATATATGGAGTGGCATTGATACATGGGGTGAGGCTGCACAGAGCACTAACTGCAGCTGGTAACTATGTACTTAAAGTAGGAAGGCTGTGGGCATACTCATGTGAATGTCACAGAGTAGCATACATAGCCACTGATGTACATGTCCTGCCAATGATTGTGCAGATACTAGCATACCACCAAAAAGAGGTTCAATAGCAGGAGAACAAAGTGCTACTACAGACCTTCTGAACACATAGTATGAACCTCCTGGGCAAAGATGCTGCAAACAAGCATTATTAGGACTAGGTATGATAGGAAGTAATGCAGGATGTCAATGCTATCAGCATCCATAATAGGTCACTACAACAGGTGGGGTAAAGATTGGCTGATATTGCATGGCTAACAAAGAAAAATTTGCAGGACATTGCAAAACAGAGGTCCATCATACAGGGTGAGATACCAACACAGGAGTATCTCACTGAAACTGAGGAGTTTTTGCTGTCTCCTGACAGTCACAAGGAGTGGTACTGGCCCTTCATACCAGCTGTTGCTTGGATATGGGACCAGAGGTGGCACCCAGTATCCAAATAGCAATAGGAAAAGTGCCAGGTGAATGGCATCCATTACAATACATTACAGTACATACCACATCATGATCAAAATGAAGGATTGACCAAGACCCACCTATAAATACATAAATGTCCTTCCAGGCACATCTGGTCTGCAATTGCAACAACCTACACAAGGTCCATGTGTCATGGTATGGTAAAGTGGTAGGTTCATGTGTAGCATCATGTATGCCACAAGGTTTATGGAGGCATATATGTATGGAGTGATGGTAGTGTCATGTGTGCTTATGCTTTCACAGGTTCCATTAGTAGAGGGTACAGCATAACAGGACAACCCAGGGTACTTGTGGCTGATGGTGATAGCAACATGTAAGCAGAACAGTCCAATAACACAGTGTCACTCTTCACAACACTGTTGGAGGAAGGGGCCACCCACATCCACCATTATAGAGGCACCAATAGAGGTACAGATTGAGCATAAAGCCTCACCAATGTGTGACAGAGATCCTGTAGCTGAGAATACCTCACTGGCTCTATCTGTGTCCCTAGCCCACATAGCACCTAACATGTACCACCTTTATTCTATAATGCACATGCTCACCATAGGGGAAACAGGCACAGATTCCTGGACTTCATAAATAGAAACACCCTTGACCAAATAGTGAATGCACCCACTAGAAGCTCCAGCATACTGTACCTCATGCTCAAAAATATGGGAGAACACTTCACCCCCCCCCCCCCGTCTATATGTTGTCATCCTTAGTAAGGTCCAACCATAAAGGTGTATCCTTTGAAATGAAAATCAACTTCATAATCACATTAAAACCAGTAGCAGTTAGGAACAATTCCAAGGCAAATTGCCTGTTATTAAGAGATGGTTTGTCAAAATTCAGTTCCTCTCCAAACCCCGAAAACACACCAGCCTGTGCTGAACTGCTCTGAGAAACTCTGTACAACCATGTCAATGGCTGCATAGAGGCTGCTGTACCTGCCAGAAGTAAGCCCAAAACTAGCACCAGAAACAACCTATCCTGGTGGCATCCCATATTAAACCAGATATACAACAAAAAGAAAACAATTATGGCAAAAATCAGGAAAGGTAATTCCCATAAAGATAAAAACACTATCATCAAATTAAATAGGCAACTAAGAGGACTAATTATGTCAAGCAAAGCCACCTTTGAGGTTAAGATATCCTCCAAGGTGAAAGATAACCATAAGGCCATCTACAGCTATGTCAGAAACCAAAAGAGCAGCATGCAGCAATGTGCTAAACTGGTGGTTAATGGTGCCATGTTCACTGAGCCTGGTGATATACCAAACTTGTTAGCAGACAAATTCAGTTCCAACTTTACCCCAGCCCCCACCCCAACCATCCCCTCCAATAATACCCTCAAACATAACCAATCTAGCTATAACTAGGGAGCATGTACTTGCTGTACTCACTAAAGCCAAGAATATGGCCTCAATGGGCTCAGATAACATCCCAGGATGTCTCCTGAATAGTCAAAAATACAACTTATAAGGATCCCTGGAGCCATTATTTCACCATAGTCTTAAGACATGTTTGTACCACATGAATGGAGGACTGTGACAGTCATTCCCCTTCATAAGGGAAGACGTCAACAGATCCTGGAAACAACAAGACCCATTAGTCGTACTATTCTTATTTGCAAAGCAATGAAAAGGATTATCATGGCAATTATCAACAAGGACACAGGAGCCCTCCAGACACTGGATCCATCCTAGTTTGGCTTTATCAAAGGAAGGTCATGATTACTGAATCAGGAAGACTTCTTTGATAAGGTCACTAAGGCAATAGATGAGAGGAAAACTGTGCATACTGTCTACCTAGATCAAGGTAAGGCATTTGATACTATACCCCACTTGGGCATTGACAACAAATGTACAGAACTAAGTATTAATCCCTTTATAACATGCTGCATAGTTATCTGGCTCACTGATAAGACCCAGGGGGTTAGAATCAGTAAGGTCACCTCTACAAAGAGGCCACTCACCAGTGGAGTCCCCCATGACTCTGTGCTAGGCCCACTACTCTGGCATCTACTCTTCGAATGTCAAAGCCAATGTCAATGACCTCTGGCTAATCAGGTTTGCAGATGACTGCAAACTGGGAGTAGTCATTGAATTCCCTCCAATATGAGAACACTCTTCAGGAAGGTCTAATACAGACAAACGCTTGTTGCCAAAGCCATTGCTTAAAATTCAATACCAAGAAATGCATTATAGTACCTCTGCCATCCCAGTAACTACATCATCAATAAAACACCTTAAAAGTTGATTCACTAATCAGGAATATGGGAACTCATGTAGATAGTAACCTAGCCTTTGACCAATATGTGTCTAAGGTAGTAAATAAATCCTTCTATGTTGCTTAGTTTATAAGTAAAGGCATAACATCTAGATCCAGAGAGGTCATCATACCATTATACTTGGCTCTCATCAGGCCCATCATAGAGTATAATACCCCCTCCAGTATAGACCTGACCAGACACATGCAGCAACTGTAACATCCGCAAAGGTTCTTTACAGAAAAAATACAAGAATTAAATACAATGTCCTATGCTTATTGCCTCAAAACCCTGTCTCTTTCCTCAGTATCATACAGACTTCTGGGAAGTAATCTTTGCATACAGGGCAACCCTGAGCCATGTTTAGATGGATCTTTTGCACATCCGCAAAACAAACAGCATCAGAGCTACTAGACTAAAAGGCCTACATTCTGCTTGCAACATAAATAGGACATTTTAAGAGACAAATATGTTTCTCAGAGAATTCTCATTCTCTGGAATAGGGTCCCCATCCATGTGAAACAGACTTCCTCCCTATCCCTATATAAGTGCAACTTGGACCAATGAATGGGTAATCAGAAGTTCACTCCTGGTCTGTTTTCTATGTCTCTGATGGACAGAGACAGTCAGCAAACCACCCCCTATAAATCAAATAGAAATCAAGTTTGGGGTCATGTTTGGGTTGCATAGCTAGGCTTTTAATGGCCCAAGAGGTCATTAGTCTAGTATACACCTATGAACCTATGGGAGTACATTGCTGCCGTAACTCCAAGACTTTCTCTCATATGATTAAAACACACAAAATTAACCAGCAGATTTGCAGGTTAGTCATCCAGGCACAGATGTGCTATTTATAACATTATAGACTTAGTGAGTGGGCTCTGTGGCTTGCAAGAAAACATGCACCAATTTCTCCGTCACATAAGTATAGGGACATGGAGCACACTGTTCTGCTGAGGCTGCCAGTGACAAATGTTGTTTCCATAGGTATCTCCATGAAACACATTACAGTCATAAAGATGGTTTGCCTCCACAGCCCATGATGTCCATGGTGGAGGGAGGGATCAGATGTGAGATGGTGGGGCACAGGCCATCCCAAGTCAGACTGTACAAAGAATTTGTTAAACCACATCAGAGTCACCTATGGGAACATTGCCTACCACCCCCAGTTGTGGACACTGCCCAGATGGTGGGTGGTGCTTATCCTCTGGCTAACATCTGGAATGCCTCATCAGGCTGCAGATATATTATCCTGAAGTTCTATCCCTTCACTGTCACCTTAAGGCACATAACCCACCACCCCCAGTGATGGTTGATATCTAAGTCATGAATGATGCCACTCATCAGGCTCAGTACATGGGACACCCTATCAGGGTGCATGCACATGTTCCTATAGTTATGCCTTCCTGCTACAGACAAGACTGAGCACTGACACTGCAAGCCAAGGCAGTGGACACTGACAATGATCCCAATGTGGCAGCATAGCCCCACCATTTGAGGATGGATGGATGTCTGTCTCCCCACCTGCCTCTCAGAGTATGTGGCTAGCAAGTCCAACTCCTATGGCCCTACTCCATAGTATACTATTACAGCCTTCTGTCACTGTATTCCCTTTACTCGAGCACCTGTTGTGGCTGTGGTACTGCTGCTACATGTTGCTTCCCTGACTGTTCTCTATGACCTTCTGCTGCTGCAGCTTTGGCATGTATTGCTGGCCCTGCTTTGATGCTCACCTGCTTCTACATTTGTTTGCACAATACTATGAGGTGTTTAGACAACAGAAGCATTGCTTCAGTACCCTGAATACAAGTTCTACTACATTTTGTGTTTCCCCATGGGCCATGGTATAGGTCATTTCCTGCATGGTCTGGGGGTTTCAAACTGGGGTCATCAATGTGGGATCTGGGTTATATATGGTTTCACCTGCAACACATAACAGACAACACACTATATGTCACCTGCTCCCTGCATGTATGGTACTTGTGTGTATAGACCCACCTGTCTAGCATGCGTGTGCACCTGCCAACCAGGTAATCTGTGGGAAGTCCCCTCTCAGGAAGTATTGGTACAAGTCAAACACATACCAAATGTGTAAATCATGTAACCTGCCCATGTGGCACACAGATACATTATAAATAATGTCCTTGACATTAAAGACCGCATGTCATTTCATGGAGTTGAAGTCCTCAAGATTAATCTTGTGCAGGTCTTCTAGAGAAGTTGGGGCCTTGATAACATATGTGCAATCTATGCCTCCCAAAAACTCACGGAAATGGGCTATGCCATAAAAGACTGACATGAAGGTCGTTTTCCACTCTGCTGCTTTGGGGAACTAGACATGCACTTCCACATATCACTGCACAATGTAGAGGAACTGATTTGGATTTGTAGAGTTGATGCCTATGATAACCCGAATGTGTCTCCTATAAGTTACCAGAAGTCCCTGTAGCTAAGATGGTTACGTCTGCACATATCTTTGTAGCCACAGGAATGGACATACTATGTATCCTTCACAGTTCAAAGTGTGGGTAACACGGTCTGACTGTGTCCCTCACAGTATCTCTGTCCATTCAGAAATGATCCACAGTCTGTTGTTTTGTGAGCTGGTTGTATGCCACATGACATCTGTACTTCCTTTGTTGGAGCACATGGCCATGATGCACAATGTAGTGAGCACTGTCTCTAGTGTTGCCTCACAGCATGTGCTGCTGCTGTTACTACTAGCATAGCTGCCATCCTGTATACCATGAATCTTATCGTTCAGAATGAGTATGTGCTGCTGCACAGTGCCAGTTTTATATGATTCTGAATTACTGTGCCACCTTGGGTTCCTCCATGGGCATAATCCATGTGGCTCATTTTTCTGGGGTTCCTCGTTTACATGTCAGTATGCATTCACTAGGATGTGCTGCAAATCACACAATTTTGACCACTGAGAAGGTGTGTTGTCTGTGTCTTAGACATTCCCGCAATATGCATGCTGCTACCTGCCCTAATTTGTACAGCACATTACACTAAACATCTATGAATTCCAGTGCAGTAGTGTACAGACTGCTTAAGTTGTGCTCTGTCTCTGGCTTTAGTCAGAGTTTTACCAGAATGGAGACCAGCATTTTGTTTTTGTTTTATTCCTTTTAAGAGGCACAAAATACTTACGCAATATAATTAACCACCTTTACTGTACACCATATACATGGGCATTTGTAGTTGTTGTGTCTTTTGGCTTTTCCCAGTTAGGGGTCGCCACAGCGGAACGCCAGTCCGCTAATGATTGGTAGTTGATTTTTACATGCTGAGTTACCAGCCCTGACGCACAACCTTCAACGAAGGTACGCCCATTCACACGTCTCCACACAGAAGACGCCGTAGCTGAGAATTGAACCGGACAGCGTCTTACTGTGAGGCGACAACGCTACCGCAGCACCACCACCGCGGATCTATACATGGGCATTTGTAGTGCCTTTGAAATAATTACTGTATCACATTTGATCTTGTATATAGCCTTTCACATCTCCAGCAGTTCTAAATGACTGGTAAACAATAAGCATTTTGTAGGAGTTGGTTGTCTCCACCTCATACAGAAGTAGAAAACGTAAGCATGTCCTTATAATGAACAGAACTGTAAATAATTTGAGTGATATTCATTTTCACAAACTGCATTAAAAATGGTACAAAAAATACCAACAAAGAATGTAGTACAAATGAAAATGTACTACAGCATTTCCCATGTTCTAAAACCTAACAACGAATCTCAGCAGCTAAAATCTACTAATTCTGGAAACTGAGTATGCCCTACCACTCAAATGTTCTCTCATTAGATAAAAATAATAATCTTTTAAAAATTACTCCTACACATTTGTAGACTTATAACCCTCAGCAAAGCATTAACAACATTAATGTCTAGCTATCAAATGCCATCTGGCTTTCATTGACAAAACCTCTCCATTCCTTGCTACCATGACATTTATTATTTTATATACTGAATATTACCCACATTTAGTTCATTATTTAATATTAAAACATATTACTACCCCCTCCACTTTTAGAACCAAGTATTTATAAACACTACCATTTATACTATCTACAATATCAACAATATTCTTTAGCACCAGCAGTACAGAACTGTACTTCGAGCATAAGAAACCTTAAAAATTCTATCATTCAAAAGTCAATGTAACGGATGCCTAATGGAACTCTGAAAGTGCTATTACTTTCACCATGGATAAACTAAATTTCTTTCCTCCCTGTATTCTTCCTCCCTCGCAGTTTCTTTGATTAGCACAAAAAGAACAAAACCAAGTGTAATTATGCATATGATGTATAAATGTCAACAATAAATTGTATGCTTTTTAGATGCACTGTATCATCTGTTGTAGAAGTGGTGTATACAAATTTAGTTTCCAGAAATACATTCATAGGTTCATAGGTGTGTGATAGGCTAATAGCCCTGGAGCCTTTACATTCCTAACCCATAGGATTACCCTGGTATCATGCCACCCAACCTTAGTTCCCAGTGCCTCTGTCAAGTAGAGCCACTGAAGTGATCCCTGGGGTGAATTTTCTATTTCCCATCCACTCATCAAGATTTCTCTTCAAGAGGGCCAGAGAGGTGCTCTGCTTGACATGTGTGGGAAGTCTATTCCATAGCATGGGCAGTCTCTGGGTTATGAATCTCTCCCTCCAACATGTTCTGTTGAGTGTGGTAATGAAGTTGATGTCTCTGGACTGTGTGGTGTGGAGGGATTGGGATTTCTTTAGATGTAGCATTATTAACAGAGTTGGGTCAGACATGGCTTTGTAAGTCAAGCAGAGATCACCTCTAAGTAGGCAATATGAGACAGAGAATAGTTGGAGTTTTTTGAGTCTTTCCATATAGGACAAATGTTTAAGGCCTAGGATCCTCTTTGTGAAGTACTTTTGTGGCCTCTCCAGTTGTTGCAGGTGTTTAGTGTCGTACATGCCAAATGGGGCATTGTACTCAATGATTGGCCTAATGAGGGAAGAGTAGATGGAGACAATGACCTCTTTCTTCCTGGATGAAAAACCCTTAGTAATGAGATATGCCACATAGAAGGACTTTCTGACCACAGTGGCAATGTGGTGGTCAAAAGAGAGGTTGCTGTAACCTGTGTTGCCAGATCTCTTATAATGCCTTCTGTGTTCAGTGGACTACCATCAATGTGGTAATTCATGGGAACTGGGTTTTTCCCAAAGGGGATGACAACACGTTTTTTTGGCATTGAGCTTAAAGCCATGGTTCTGACATCACTCATTGGTCTCAGTGAGGCCTTTCTGTAGGATGTCAACATCACTTCGGGAGTTAATAATAGCTCCCGACTTGCAATTGTCTATGAACTTTGCCAGCCAGAGTCCACGTGTGTTGACCTGGACTTCAGAGAAGTAGATACCAAACAGGAGAGGAACCAGGACTGAACCCTGTGGGACTCCACTCGTGACTGGTCGGCTGTCTGACTTGGAGTCAGCTACTTTCACACTGTGGGTTCTACCTGTGAGCCAGTTTGCAACCCACCTAGTGGTATAGGGGTTGATGCCTAGCTTAATGAGTTTTTCTATGATTCCTGAGTGGGAAATGGTATCAAAGGCCTTGGTCATATCAAGGTAGGCTGTATGAACCACTTTGCCTTCATCCACAGCTCTGGTGACTGCCTCAAAGAAGTTGACCAAGTTGAGCAGACATGATCTACCCTTCACAAAACCAAACTGTGTGGGATCCAGAGTTTGCAGATTGCCTATATCCTTGTTGTTTATTAGGTCCATGATAATGCGCTCCATAGCTTTGCATATCAGATTCGTCAGGCTAATGGGGTGATAGTTCCCAGGGTCTGTAATCGTTCCTCCTTTGTGGAGAGGGATGACTGTAGCAGTGCACCATTTGGTAGGGACAAAGCCTGAGGTGAGGCTGTGACTGAACAGGGCACACAGGTGACGTGCCAGTTCACTCTGTAGTTCATGTATAATACAGTCAGGGATATTGTCAGGTCACATAGAAGCTGTATTCTTTGCCTTGGACAGTGCTGTTTTAACCCATGCAGCAGTAATACTGGGTCCCTGGCAATCTACTGGTATTGTGACTGGTCCTTTCGGAAGGGAAGAGAGGTAAAGTTGGCACTGAATCTGTCGGCCAGTATATTGGCAATGTCTGTTGGCTCAATATAGGAGGTATTATTGTGCAGTAGCTCATAGCAAATCTGGGTATTGCCATGGAGATTCTTTACATAACTATAGAAGGCCTTGTGGTTGTCTTAATTATCTGCTGCAATTCTGTTTTCATAGCTAGCTTTAGAGGATTTGATGAGGGATCTCAACTTTTTGTTGAGGTTGATAAGGGAGTTTTTCCAGTCTTGGGACTTCACCTTATTCCGCATCAGTTTCCTCCTTCTGTTGTAGAGTTTGTTTATGGCAGGGGACCACCAGATTGGCTTACTTTTTTGGAGTAGAGTGTCTTGGTTCTATTGGGTATGGCAAGATCCATGCATTTGTGTACGTGTTTGTAGAGTGCATTTGTGTATGATTTGGCGGTCATGCAACTATTCTCCATTTGCATGCATGCCATGAAGTTAGCCACCTCTGTTTTTAGGAGCCCAAAGTTAGCTTTGGAGAAGTTTTTCATGGTGGTTACCTTGGCGGGGGGGGTGGTGTATTTCCAAGGTGATTAGTTTGTGGTCAGATCTAACCAGAGAGGAGATAACTATTGGTGTAGAGCAATGGTCGCCCATGCTAGTAATGACCAGGTCAAGGATGTTGCTACCTGTAATGGGGCTAAGAACGAGCTGGTCTGGGCCATTGGAATTAATGAATTCCAGGAAACGTTGGGCAAGTGTATTTGTACATGAGTAGTTTTCCCAGTTAATGGAGGGGGTAGTTGAAGTCGCCCAGTATGAGAGTGTTAGGTTGGACCCTAATATTCTCCAGGGTGCTTTGGAAGGAACGTGAAGTGTGAGCTTGGGACATGCTTGGGGACCTATAGCAGAATACAACCTGAATTGCTGTCTTACCTAATGTTAGCTGCACCTGAAGTAACTCAGATGCATTATATTGGGCAACCAGTCTGTAGGTGTGCGCATCCTTTATGAATATGGAAACATCACCACCTTTGGACCTTCGGTCCAAGTTCTGGGGCCAAAAGATGTGGAATAAGCTATAGCCTGGTAGTGCAGGGATTCTTTCTGCTGCCTTGAACCAGGTCTCTGTTACAGCACAAATGTCAATGTTCTCCATTTTAAGGAGTGCTTTGAGTGAGTGCATTTTGAGATTTAGACTTCTAGCATTGAGCAGCATAACCCTCAGATTGCATTTGTTTGTAGGTGTTATGGTGGTAATTTGGTTTTTGAAACACCACCTAAAAAAGGCACTATAGTGGTGGCAAGAGCCTTGGCCAGTATCCAGAAGCCCAGGGGTGACAGATGCAGGCCATCTCTGGCAAAGCATCGAGGTCTGTCAATCATGTCATCCCAGCCAGACGGATACTGGATCCCCTTAAAATGACACCAGAAACGTATCCAATTGTTGAAATCAATTATTTTCTGCTTGCACTGTGGTATCATTCTGGGTGATAGTAGGATGCTGCTCAGGGTTAGGGTCATACCCACCTGGGCTACATAATGCAAGAGCTCCTCCATGTCTCTTTTCATGTAGTCCAGGGAAGTACATCTCAAGTCATTCACATCCACATGGACAATGACAGAGTCATATTTGTACCTGTTGTTGAGGGAACTGAGTCTGTGCATTATGTGGCATATCCTGGCATCTGACAGGCAGCTGACTGCTACTTTTTCCTTATTCAGCCTAGTGGGTGGGACATCAGTGTGCCTCATTATCGAGTCACCTATGACTAGTGTGTTGGGCATGCTGTTTTGCCTTAGGGGCTTTGGTTGAGTGGCACACTGTTTAGGACAGTTATGTGTCTCATGATTAGTGCTGTGTTGTGGTGGTCAAATGCATTTCTGCCTTGGAGGTCTCTGCTGTTTGGGTAGATTTTTATTGCAAGCCTCCATGAAGGTGGGTGTGTGGTTTGTGTTTTTATGTGAAGGCAGTGCTGGTGTGTGTTCTGGAGGGCTGTGTGTTCCATGTGGTGTGGTGCAAATGTTGACCTTCTCCTCTTGACCAGCTATCCTGATCTTGGTTGGAGAGTGTGTGGCTTCCAGTTTGGATATATAAGAGCATCTCTCACAAGTCTGAGTGCTGGGAGGTAAGAAGAGAGGGTTGTCAGTGTACATGAGGCAGTTGCTACATTGACTCAGGATGCCCACGTTCACCAGGTTAATAGGAGAAAGTACAGGGAACTAACCTATAGACATGCAAGAAGGGGTGGGCATTTATAATAAGTACTGGAGCTGTTTCCTTGTAGAACATTTAGTGCTGGTAGCACTTTTGTGTGGTGCAATAATTGCTACAAGAAGTCTGTAAAGTTCTAGACTAATAAGCTAGTAAAAGTGCAGGAAAGGAGAGAACTAGCAGATCTAAGGGAAAAATTGAAGAGCAGACTTTGGCACCTCTCAGAAGCTTACAAATAGTCCTGGATACAGCAAATCTGTATCTGGACTAGACTAGTTACAGGAAAGGCAGGAAACAAGTGCAAATGTGGGCTTTTAAACCAGAAAGTTGAAAGAGATGGAAAAACTGCCCAAGCGGCCACTAAACTACACTTTCTGGGCCAGAAACCACTCCTCATGGTAGATAGGCTACCTAGTGCTTACCACTCCCATTGATAAGCTAGAAGGCTTCCCTCCAACACAGAAAGGCTTTGGGGGCTCAGAAGCTTACATACAGTCCTGGATACAGCAAATCTGTATCTGGACTAGACTAGTTACAGGAAAGGCAGGAAACAAGCTTAGATTTTGTTTGTATAATGGAAAGGGAGAAAGGAGGCGCAGAAGATAATACAAGGTTAAGAAACTAAGTGGGTTGGTCTTCTCAAATGTTCTCTCTGTATTAAGTAGAATAACCTAATGACACTAGACTGGGGGAGTGTCCCAGATCAAATTTGCAGTAGGGGTGGGCAACTGCAAAGCCACCAACTATAGCAAGATACCAACATACCTCTCAACTGTCCCTGATTTTCAGGGATGTCCCTGATTTTGACTCAAATTTTAGCTCTGTCCCTCTTAATCCCTCCTAAAACTAGTGACTTTTGGAGGAAAGATGGTGAATTACACTTAATGAATAATGGCAATAATTAAGAGTTATAAACTTCTTTTACTTCAGAAAATGCGTATTAATTCATATGCTCTGATTCTGTCAATGTTTCAAGTTAACAGCACTAATATTTTAAAGGTGTCCCTGATTATCCCTGATTTTTTTCTTGACTTGTCCCTGATTCTGTTGAAATTTGTCCCCGATTGGTTGAGAGGTCTGGATACCAATAGAGAAGGAGGCGGGAAACTAAATCAGTTACATGATACACTCCTTGGCAGGAAATCAGAACAACAAAGAGATGTTTAACAAATGGAGAAAATTTCCAATTAACACCTTACACACACTGAAACTAGCTAGAAAAGATTTATACAGTGTGACAGTAAAAACCTTATTTATCAGGCCCTGTGAGGCAGATAATTTTAGTGCAACTGTGCAGATTAGTTTATAGCTATAAATACAGTAAAAAGTATGCAGCAGACAATGAAAGTGCTATAAATATCTTAGTATAAGTAATAACTAGTAAAAATAAGCAAAAACAGCATACTTAAGGTTATATATCACAGATCAGATCAGAGTTTTGCTCAGTGCCCCTCCTCCAATTAGCTCTGTGCGAAATGGCAGAAACACTCACAAGGTAACTTCTTAAGTAACAGAAGGTTGAAGCCTGAAACAGCTTCAAAAAAAGCTCGAAAGAACCAATGAGGTGCTTACTCCAAGCCATAGTCCAGGTAACCCCAATCAGTCAATGACCATAAACACTGCACTTTCACTGAAATATAAAATGGCTTTTGCTAAACTAAAATGGCCTGGAAAATGTGCTCAGACACACAGCCTCTGCAAACAAACAAGTAGGCCCAGAAACACAATCCTGAATATGGACAATGGTACAGCTTCTACCTAGACTGCTTAGGCAGGAAACTCTACAGAAATGTTTATCACAGCAAAAAAACCCTGCAGTGAGCCTTTAAATAAAGGGTTTAAACAGATAAAGGAGCAAGGAGAGTCTAGAGAATTCTTTTAAACAAATCAGTTATATGATACAGTCCTTGGCAGGAAATCAGAACAACAAACAGATGTTTAACAAATGGAGAAAATTTCCAGTTAATACCTTACACACAGTGAAACTAGGTAGAAAAAATTTACAAGTGGTGTGACAGTAAAAACCTTATTCATCAGGCCCTGTGGGGCAGATAATTTTAGTGCAACTGTGCAGATTCGTTTATAGCTATAAAATAAAGTAAAAAGTATGCAGCAGACAATGAAAGTGCTATAAATATCTTAGAATAAGCAATAACTATTAAAAATAAGCAAAAAAAACAGGATACTTAAGGTTATATATCACAGATCAGAGTTTTGCTCAGTGCCTCAGTTCCTGCTATTCTTTAAAAGAAAAAAATGTATTCATCTATATTTTCTCCTCTGCTCTAATGAGAGTCACTGCTGATTTTTTTTTTTTATTATTCATTGGGGTGGTCAACTGAGCTGAGGCTGACATTCAGTGGGAGCCTGGTGGCATTTTTGGTTATGTGATTTGCTCAGGCTAAAACAATAAGCAAATGGAAACTGGGAGAATAAAAACTAGGAATATGCATCAAAGCTTTTTAACAGTTCCTAGCCTTAATCCAGTGTGATAAACTGTCAGAGTCCCTAAGCAGGCTGTCAAATGAATATGTAAATAAACATAGAACTGGTGATTGTTATGAGCTATTCCATTACCCAAATGGTATAATACTTCAAATAGAAACAGAAGCAAAGTGATCAAAACCTTTTTTTAACTATTGGTGAGGAAACTGCATTCACTGGTTAAATCTGTTTATCACTTTTTTACCAAAAATGCAAGAATGTTATTGAGTTGGCAATAACCCCATTACTCCATAGAGTATCAAATCACAGTTTTTGGCATTAAACTCATGTTGCTTTAATGTTTATTTTGTTGCTAAGGGCAGTCTATCTGAATTTTCATGCAGTTGCAACATCCTGCTTTTACCTCATGATTGATTACATTTTAATACCTCTCTAACAATGTTAGCGCATAGGTTACTAAATGTCCGCACTAACTACAGCACTAGAGGGTTATAATTATTAGGAATCCTTGTAGTCAATTGTGTGTTGCATGAAAAATACTTAACATTAAAAATTAATATAAGTATGTAAAACTAAAATCACAAAGGTAAGTGACTGCTTGCCTCTGATTGCCCAGAATACTTTGCTGCTGTGTATAAATTACTACCCAAAGTATTTTATTGCACCTTGTAGGTGTGTCTGTATGAACAGATAAACTACACTAGTGAGCTTAAATACTGAAAGACATTATAATCATATTTTTTTCCTACAAAATAAATTGTGTATTCAGCATCTAAAGGATATTTACAAATGAAATACAGTGAGAAACGTGTGCTTGGGAATATGAAATTATCCCTTTAAAATAACTAAATCAGCACTGCAAGCACTCTTAATTTGGTATGTAAAAACAAAGTGTAGCTATCTATAAGCTCAGTTCCATGAAACCAATTTACATAAAGTCTGACTAGTGAAAATCAAACAGAAAAATAAATAGGGAAATAAACTCACTTTCTCAGCAAGAGCTGACTTTTCCATCTGACTTGTGGGGATATTTAGCAAGAAAGTAAAGACAGAAACATGACATTCTTAGATACTAGCACTAAATAAACTATAACTAGAGAGTATTAATAACAGAACAGCAGCACAGTTCATTCAGAAAATTGTAGACACTGGGCATTTTAAACAATGTACCATATTTCTAATGCATGGAATTAATAAAACCTAGTATTCCATCTGTACTAAATGCAAACAATTTATGTGCTGGAAAAATAGGAGAATAAGGCAGAACAATACTCATTTGGGTATAACAACTAACTCGATAAGGCAAGCAGAAGAATTAGAAAATAATTATGAGAAATGAATGAGAAGAAAGAAGCCTTTTGTTGCAGTAGAAACTGGTCAACATTTACTAGGCAAACAATGGACAATAAAATAAGTGCCATATATGGATTAAGTATCGAGTAAGGACAATGATAAACATAAACAAGAAACAAGCAAAATACAGATGACAAGAAGAGTTAAAGTATTTATAAAAAATAACAGCAAACAGAAAGAAACACAATTAAGTTAGATAATAAGTAACAAAAAGAAAATCTTAGACCAGGAGCCCTTTCCGCTAGAACACAGCTTTATTTACTTGAAGTGCGATTAGTAGCAGTACATTTTTCGTCAAGCGATATTCCTGACTTCTTCAGAAGTTAGCAAACACTAAGCCACTAATTAAGGTGGCTTAAATACCATTCCGACAGTCAGCAAAGTGAACCGAAGGTAAGCCTCGATTTAACAACTAGGCTTAATTTGTTTGATACAAAACTGTTTAAAGTCCGGAAGTTGCAACTTGAAGTCGCATACTTCCGTGAATGTATGAGACTTAAAATAGTGCCTAAAGGTCTTAGACACTGGCAGTTTCCAGCGGGACTTGTGGAGGGATCTTCCTTCCACACTGCTCTGATTAATCTATTCGACAGGCACGGTTTAGAACTGTTAGGACTGCTGTGTGATCAATACCAAATTGCAATTGACCTATTATTGAGTGAAATAGATGAACTGGATCGGACTATTAAAGGTGACAGTGACTATCAGAGGTATCAGTTTGAATACGATAGATGTTTTGCCAGTATTGATGAACATATTGCTAGGTTGAACTTGAATAAAAGTAAGAAAATCAATAGAGATGTTAAGGATTATAAGAATGGGAAGGCTTATCCAAAACCACCAGCCTTTGCCACTACTATTCCTGTACCATCTGGGGAAGTGAACCAGAATGGATGGGACACAGGGGTAGCACAAAGTGATGCCCATAACCAAGGTGAGGTACAATGGGAGGATGATATATGCTATAATGGATCAACCAATATTAACAATAATAACAGGAGGAGTGCAAGGACAGCAAATCAGAATAACAACTACAGTGACAATAATGGAGCTGACCAGGTTGGGACCTCTGAGGGTATACATCACCCTCAAAATTTTCAAACAGGAGCCTCCAACAAACGCACACAGAACAACAGGAGGAAGGGGGCCAGGAGGAAGAGGTGGTAAATCACAAGGTCAACACTAGTGATTCCACTAATGGACATTGGAATTGTAAGATTCTATTGAACAAAGATGGGGACTTTAAGGTGTTTAATTACACCGATTTTGATATTGGCACCAATGTCATTGAATTGTTGGCTAAGGGTTATACCTTTGTACCTTCTTCACATTTTAACTTAGCACATACTTTAATTGATTTAAAGTTATTCACGATGAAACTCAATCTGTTGGCATTGATGGGTAATGATATGAACATTAGATCAGAATTTTATGTATCAAGTGTTTTCAACCCCCCATTGCACCCTACATTAGCCACCTTTGAGAGAGTGACTGAACTAGACCTAAGGAATCTTAAGAAACAGAAACCTAGGTATGGCTACAATACACACAATATAACAAAAGGATGAAAGATATGAATTAATGCTCCTTAAAGAGGCACCTCTACGTTTGATGAAGCCCGACAAAGGGGGCGGTATCACTATTATGACCTGTAGTGATTATAACACTAAAATGGGGGATATCTTGAATAGTGATGTCTACTCTAGAACATCCCTCAATGAGATGCATGGAGCTCATCAGAAGGTTAAGGCGTTCATTGAGGAACTCTATATTGAGGCCAGAATCAATAGGGAAACATATACTTACATGCAACAGCCCACACCTAGGACCCCAGTTCTATTTGGAATCCCCAAAATCCATAAAAGTATAGATAATCCACCTATGAGGCCCCTAGTGGATGGGAGAAACAGCATTACCTACACCTGTGCCAAGGTGTTAGGATTCTTCAAAAATATGTAAAAAGGGAGAAACAAATCACGAAGGATTCATGGTCCTTCTTAAAATCAATTAATATAATAGGTTTTCATCCAGATTGCCAATTGGTAACTGTAGATGTGAAGGACCTTTACTCCTCCATTCCCCATAATATCGCAATCAAATGGGTAACAGCAATGTTAAGACTATTGGAGGCACCCACCGAAGAGGTACAGTTGGTAGGGGAACTAATAGATATGGTCCTCTCCTATAACTATGTGACATTTAACAACGATTTATACCATCAAGAAATTGGGGTAGCCATGGGCTCCCCATGTGGTGGGAGCATTGTCAATTTGGTCATGGCATTTTGGGAGAGATCGTTTGTTTTAAATGGGGGTGTTCCTTACGACAAGATAATTTTCTACACTAGGTTCCTGGACGACATATTCTTGCTGTACCAAGGAACCGATGTGGAAATTCATGACTTGATGGTTAATCTTAATGACTCAATTGAGTTTCTTTTGTTCACATATAAATATAATAAAGATAGGATAGATTATTTAGATGTGGACTTAAGGAAGGACTATGAAAATAAAACATGGGTGTCTAAGATCTATCGTAAGGAAACTTACTCTAATTCCCTTCTACATTACTCTAGCTGCCATCCCAGATACCAAAAGAAATCAGTGGTAAAAGGCCAAATGGTCAGGGCAGCTAGGATGATCACCAATGATATGGAATTTTTGGAGGAATGTGCTGTCTTGACACAATCCTTCCTAAGGAGAGGATATCCAATTGACTTCTTACATGAAATTGTTGAAGAAGTTAAACTTAAAAGAACTTCGAGAATATATGTCCCCCTATTGAGTAACAATTGTGAGAGTCAGATTGAAGTAATAACACAGGATTGTAGAGAGACCATTGAAACTGCTTTTTCTTGGGGTTTCTGTTGTATATTTAATATTGATTCCTATCAAATTCATAATACCATTTTGAAAAACTGGAATCTCCTACTAGGTGATGGGGAATTCCGACAACTACTACCAGATAGACCTGAGGTGGTTTATAGACGGGGCAACAATTTGAAAGAAATATTAGAAGGGACTAGGCAACCTCCCCCTACTCAACCTGGTACATCTAAATGTAATATGTGTAGATATTGCCAATTTATTGATGAGGGACGGAATTTTGAAATTGGTGAGTAAAAATTCAGGACCAATATCAAGGCCAATTGTAATAGTAGGCAGGTGGTGTACCTTGCAAGGTGCACTCAGTGCCCAGCTTTCTATATCGGGAAAACCGATAGGAAACTGAAAGAAAGGATTTATGAGCACATATATAACATCAAGAACAACAAACAGAGTAATGCACTAGCAAGGCACCACAACGATAATATAGGCCATGAGTTTAGGTTCAGGGTCATAGATCAACAAATTAGGGATATCAGGGGTGGTTATGACCAACTGAAACTAGAAAGGAAAGAACTCCTTTGGCAACTACAAGTGAACGCAAACCAGTGGCCAGGGTTAAATGAGATAAGTTCCATAGCATGCATTCTGAGATTGAAAAACTTAGAGAAATAAGGCCCCTAGGTAGTGAGGTCTGAAATATAGATCCCATTAACATCAACTTGCTTTTCAGTCACCATCTTAATATTAGATTATATCTGGATCTTAAGAATAATACTTTATATTAAACTATTTATTTTATTAATTTGAATTTATATTTCAGTAGGTTGTTCAATTATAGGTCTATAGATACACTTATGGATTAGTTTCTATCTAGAATACATTACCATATATTTTAATATAACTTATAAATTATTTTAATATTGTAGTCATATTAATTTATTGATCATTTTGGCAATCATTCTTATTATAAAAAATTAGATAAAATAATGACAATTATTATAAAAAATTATAAAAAATTAGATAAAAATAATGACAATAATAATAACGACAGGGCTACATGAGAAGCTATGTGAGAGAGTTTTGGATGGACACTTTTAGATTAAGTTTTTTAATCCCATTCCATATTGTCATACCGGTCCACACAGTTAACGGGGACCCGTAGTGGTCATTGTACCAGCAGGGTAAAAAAAAAAAAAAAAAAAAAAAAAAACCTAGGTAACCGTCCGTTGAATAACAACCTTTTTACATCTTAACATATTTTTAAAGTAATGGTGTTAAGAATTCACCAAATGCATTTTTTTAGTATATGTATCTTGTTAAGATGATAGTCGTAGGTTAAAGCAATTGTGAATATGTGTATTTTCATTTGTTCCCCTCGTGGTTCAACCTACGGGTTTAGTTATGATTTGTGTAAGTAGTGTAGGTGCCTGTTTCTCGTTTAGAGACGAGTCATTTATTTTCTTTAACTATCTTCAATTATTTTTAATTATTTTTAATTATTTTCAATTGTTTTTAATTATGGAGGAATTGCTGACTGTCGGAATGGTATTTAAGCCACCTTAATTAGTGGCTTAGTGTTTGCTAACTTCTGAAGAAGTCAGGAATATCGCTTGACGAAAAGTGTACTGCTACTAATCGCACTTCAAGTAAATAAAGCTGTGTTCTAGCGGAAAGGGCTCCTGGTCTAAGATTTTCTTTTTGTCAGTTCAATTTTCCGTTGTTTCCTAGATAATAAGTAAGATAAGGGGAGACAAATCAGGAAACAGAACAGAAAATGAACACGGTACACAGAGAAGTCAGAAAACCCAATATATACACAAACAGATAAAAAATATCAGATTTCTGGTGTGGATGCACCCTTAGAATTTGCAGACTTGCTAAGCTCAGTGGAATGTAGCGGTCACTTAAGTATAAATAAATGATCGGTGCTAGGAAAGGAAAAAACTGTAAAGGAATTTAGCCAGTGAGATGAATAAACACTAAAGTAAGCAGAAATAATCCATCTACAAAGAGTAGAACCAGTGCTAAAGGGCTGATGGAAGCAATAAGTCCCGTCTTAGAGTCTTGAGTTACTCTGTTCACCATATGACAAGAGATAATAGAAATAAAAAAAAATAATAGACAATCTGTTGCAGCAAGAAGAGAGGCTAGAAGACATGTAGCAGGGGCTAAAAGAGTATTCTGGCATCATTCAGGCACTGGTGGAGAAAAATGAGGAACTGAAAGTCAGGGCAGAGGCTGTGGAAGCCTGATTGGACTGCCTTGAATTCAAATGCGTAGACCTAGAGGGCAGATTCAGAAGAAAGAAAATAAAATTGTCCATTAGCCCCTACAAATTTTAATTGTAAGATTGTATTAAAGCAATGATGGCTCTTCTGGCTCAATGGGTGGGATTAGAGGATACTGATTTAAAAATCGAGAGAGACCACAGAATAGCATGGTGCCCACAAAAGGAGACCCCTAAGAGACGAAGGCCTGTGGTCATCAGATTCCAAACTTTTGAGATAGGGGAGAAAGTTATAAAAAAAGCTTTGAGAGCCAATAAAGAATGTGATGATTGGTGGAGACATAGTGTTTGCTGACCAAGATTTCACATTTGATACCAGAAGGAAGAAAAGTGTTTTTTGCCCAGACAGTACAAACCTGCAAACACAGAGGTATCAGATGGAGAATGCTGTGTCTGGAGATGATCAGGATATCTTTACAAACAGCAGTGAGATCATTCACAGACCCATTGAGGTAATCCTACAGCTGTAGAAACCTGTAAGCACAGGAATGGAGCAAGCTAAGGGAGAGTCCCGTCTCCTACAAATTCAGTCTGAAGATATTCTAGAAAGAAGGGCAATTGAAAGGTGGGAAGGAGACTTTTCCCTATAGGCTCATATGATGATGCTTGGCTATTAGCCCAGAGGCCCTTATAAGCCTAGCCAAGAATTTCGCCCATGCTCCCTCAAAGTCAGTACCTGTTTCCCCTGTCCAGCAGGGACACAGGTGGGATCCCAATTTCTTTTTTTAATTTTCCTTTTTCTTAGATTCATGATTTCATAAGTTCATAGATAATTACTACGGTAAGAGTTAAACACTGTACCTTCTGCATGTGAGTCAAACACCTTAAGTATTATACCAACTCCCAATCAAGCCTATGTTTCTTAAGCAACAGCAGCTTAGAGAAAAAAGCTAGTAAGAAAATGTCACAAAAAGCAAAGAAAAGGACACAGACTGTATGAAAGAACCCAATATTGTTACTCTGGCCATTTGGCCTTGTTGGCTGGTAATACAGGAAAGATCGCTGAGGTAATAACATGCAGCTGATTGACTCAGTAGACAGACATGTCTTCTTGTTTCTTCACCTTGATCTGTTAGTTAACTAATAGTTAATAATAGTTTTATTTGTTACTTTATCTGAGGTGGGTGAGTTGATATCTCAGAAGAAGGCCAATGAAGGAAAAAGCTTTTTTGATGAGTTGAAAGCCAAAGGGGAAATCCATCAGACTTAGTTAAAGGATATGTGTATAATAGGAGTGATGAAGCATCAGGTGTAATGACATCAGAGTTTGAAATTACAGAATAGAGGAAGTTTCTCACAATGTACTGCTAATGTCTGTGCATATATCCTCCATAATCAAGCAGGAATGAGATCTTTTAATGCGTCTATATATCTTGGAGCCCTTAGAATGTATGTTATTAGGGACTAGGAGCCCAAGGATTAAACACTTGATACAGCAAGGTAAAGGAGGGGGCTGGGAGTGTGAGGAAGGTTAGACTACAGGCAGGACTGAGCAAGAGTGAGAAAGGAAAGACTCCTTCCATTGAAACTGGAATCATGTTGGGTTAGGGATTTAGATCCACCAATGATGATAAAGATGTGAGGGGCAAAAGGCAGAGGATAGTAGAGAAAGGAAAATGAGATTGGGACAGAGTGAAGGAAAGCAAATAAAGAGCGAAAAATAAGAGAGTGCAAGAAGAGTTAGGTAGAGATGAAAGGGTTATTTAGAACATTTAAGGGTCCCAAAGAGGAAAGGAGAGAACATTGAGTGGGTTAGACAATACATATTTAAAGAAGTGCATTGACAGGAATGTGCAGAATCATCATTATTGCTGAAGGGAAAGATGTTGCTATGTGCAGTATAGATGATGTTGTATACGTGGGGAATACATGATGAAAGACTGACAGATCTAGTGATGTAGGGAAAGAAAGCACAGAGAAGCAATGATTACAATATTATCTGCAGATTGGTAAAGATATAGGAAGGGAAGGAGTGAGCAGTGTGAAAATGCATGATGAGTGGGAGAAGTCTGCTAGAAAGGTGTATGTTCAGCAGATACAGGCAGACACAAAAACATGAAGTGATATACTGAAGTGAGGGAAGGTAGGGCAGATGAGGGATCTGAAAAGTATGTGCACCATGGGGGAGGGGAATAACCTGCAGAGCAGGAGGCTGACCCTAATGCAAGTGAATGCACTGTCATAGTTATGACAGAAAGAAGGGACAGAGGAATGGCCATTCAAAACAGAGAGATAGGAACTCTGTAGGAAGAAGTGTAAAGTGCATATGGGAATATTGTTATTGTGACGCAGGAGGAAGGGAAAGGACTGTGCACATGGAGTAGAGAAAGGAAATAAAATAAATTCAGAGAAGGGTAAATGATTGACTAGGAAATGAAAGCATGGGAAAGAGAGAAATAATGTGGGAAAGGTGGATACAGAATAAAAATATACATGGTTAAACTTTATTATGCATTAAATCATGGAATGTGAGCAGCCTTGTTAGTAGAGCCAAAAGGGATAGAATTTCAAGACTCTGGAGGAAAACTAAGGCCCAGATTTTGGCAGTACAAGATACACGTCTAATGATGGAAGAGCATATGAAGCTATTAGGGGGAGGATATACGTTAGTAGCCAGTGCTTTGTGGAAGAAAAAGCAATAGAGATGGACTACAGTATTATTAAAGAAGACGTTATTGTTTGTCTTGGAAAGTCAGAAGACCAGAAAGACATGTAGGGATTAAAGGGAGAAAAGAAAGAAACAAATGTTCAGTAGTGACAATACATATCCCACCAAAGACATTGATAAAGGTGTTGAGATGAATATTAATAGAGATAGTAAGATTTCAAGGAGGAAAGGGGTGTGTAAAGAGGACTGGAACATAACAGCAAGTTGGAAGAGGTTGATAGAGGCTTGAGAACTTCAAGATTAACTGAAGAAGGAAGATTTCTAAGAAGTTATTTGAGAATGATGGGCTGGACAGATGTCTGAGGGAATAGAGGGAGGAAGGCAGACTGGACAAGGGTTTACATATTACTCTACCATATATAATTCTTATCCATGCATAAATAGAGGGTAAGTAAAGAAGGAGCATCAGGGAATGGTGTAACAAGAGAACATACAGCTGCTCACATTAACAGATCATGCTGTGATAGGCCTACAACTTAAAGGGCAGTAAGAGATGAACCTAGAAAGTCACCCGAGGAGATAAAGTTATATCCCAATGAAAGAGGAGAAGGGTGGGTGACTTTGCTCTTGGAAAAAAAAACTCTGGGAGAAGGTAAAGATGAGTCTGGGGAGAGCTGGGAGAAAAAGAAGGAGCAGTTCAATCAGGAAGTTCAAATGTACCTAAGAGACAGGCAGAGCCACAGAGTGATAGCAAAAGAAAAATGATGGAAGAGTTAGAAGCTGTATTAAGAGGGGAGAAACAAGGAGATCATAATAGCAGGGAGACAGAGAGAGAGAGAGAGAGAGCAAGAGGGGGAATTAAAACAGATTATACAAAACAGGGAGGATAACAGAATCTGAGAAACAGTAGCAGTGGAAAGATAATAATTTAATGCAAGTCCTAAGACTACCAAACCATTGGCAGTAAGGCTGAGACAACAAGAAATAGAAAGGGGAATATATAAGATAAGCTTGTAAAAGGGAGGGAGAATAGGCCAGACACTGGAGGAAATATTACATAAATATAAGGGATATTATTAATCGCTGTATTCACTGGAAGCTTCGCAGACAAGAGGGGTAAGAGACAAGTACAAGAATGGACATGCCTGGAATGAAAGCAATTGGTCAAGGAGGACAAGTGTTTGTTAATAAGTCCAATATCTAGAGCAGAGGTGTTTGGAGCATAGGACAGGATGGCCAAAGGGAAGTCCACAGGATCTCATGGGCTGCCTATGAAGGTGTGGGAGCTGTGGAAGGAGGGGGAGATAGGAGAAAGATGGATCTTACTGTTTAACAGGATTATGAAACGGGAGTCTTCTTTGGAAGGGCCTTGTGGTCATTAGCCTAGTAAACACCTACGAATCTATGAATCATGAGGAGAGGCTGCAATTGTGGTGATAAATAAAGAGAGCAAGGACACCCTTTACCCGGCTGCATATAGGATGATTGCTTTCCTTAATTGTAACTATAAGTGTTTCATACAAATACAAGCAAATAGAGGGTGGAAGATATTGCCATAATTAATCCATGGGGACCAAACAAGATGTGCCAGATGGTGTTGGATGAAAGAAAACCTGATAAGAATGTTACTGTTAACACAGAATGCTTAGGACTCCAGAAAATAACTGGCATTGGTCTCACTGGAAGCAAGAAAGGTGTTTGATAGTCTGGGATGGTGGTACCTATTTGAGGTAGCTGAAAACTGGGGCTTAGTGAGAGAATAGATAGCTAGAGATATTGAAGAACTCATACAAAGAGACATCTGCAAAGGTGAAAATAAAGGCTAGATTAGTAGGTAAAACAAAGACTAAAAGAGGGACAAGAAAAGGGTTTCCACTGTCACCCCTACTGTTTGCGATGTGTATCAAACCATTGTAGGAGACAGTAAGGAACTCAGACATATGAGGATGTAGGTGGGGGGAGAAAGAGAAGAAAATTTCTCCTTTATGCGGATGATGTACTGGTAACCCTGATACAATAGGAAAGGGATATGTCAAACTTATGGGAGATAGTGGAAAGCTTTGGGAGAATATCAGGATATAATATAAACCAAGAGAATGTGTAGGCCATAGTAGTCAATAAAAAGGATGAAAGACGAACTGTTTAGTTTCTCCATGTTAACTACAGATGAGTGGGACAGGATGTAGAATAAAGAGATAAAATATCTTGGTATTTGGCTGGGAGACACTGTAAGGAAGTCACCAGAAAGGTTATTTAATAAAATATTTAAGAAGGTTAAGAAGCAGGTACAAAAGTGTGAGGCCATAAAATTGGATATAGGTCAAAGAATAAAGATAATGCAGATGTTCCTACTTCAGCAATTTATATATGCAGGGCAAGCCATCTGAGAGTTATCGGGAGTGGATATATTAAAGAAAGTAAAACAACTGTGCAGGGACTATGTCTGGGATAGAGAGAGGCCAACAGTGGATTGGTTGGCCAACTGTCACTGAGTCATTGAGGAGGTAGGATTGGGAACCCCTGTCTTAATGACAGCTGTAGGAGCTTGTATAGTGTCAGATATACTAAGACTGGTAGATGTTAAATATGCTGTGGACTGGAAATACGTGATTAAGGAGACAAAGGCTGAGGGGGAGGAATATAGTGGATGATATAAAGGAAACCCCACCAAGATGTTTGCGTTTGCTGTGGAACAAAGAAGCCCAGAGGTTGCTTAATGAACAATGGCAAAAACAGGGGCTTAAAGCATGTCGAGGAAGAATGATACCAATAGAGGGTTTAAAACATGACAAGGATAGTTAATCAGCAATGTGGAGATGGGGGAGGAAGCAGGATAAGGTGCAATATTTGTCTTAGTAGGAGAGAGAGAGAGAGAGAGAGAGAGCGAGAGAGAGCGAGAGAGCAAATGAAGATGCAAGAGGATAAGTGAAGATTCTGAGCTGGAAGGCAACCTGGAATGGAAATGCCAAGGAGTTACAGTACATTAGAGGATAAATTAATGGAATTTCAAGGGGCAAAAAGAAATTCCAGAACTTTTTAAGGAGATAGATATTAAATGGTGTGAGAGGGAAAAATAAGAGGAGTGATGAACATTGGGAAAGACGTCTAAAAGGTGATGAAAGGGAAGGACAGAGGGGAAGGGAAAGGGGTGGGCAAAGGAAAAGCAAGAGAAAGCAGAAGTTGATGAATGGGAGAGAATTTTTGAAGCTGCCTAGATAGTTGTCAAAGGCCCATAGATTTAAAATCTTCATGTGGAAATGCCTCTACCTGTATTTTTAAATACAATGTGATTGTCAGAGATATTTGTTAGTGGAGAGGAGACATGTTGGAGATGTCTGGAAGAGAGAGGTTCCTGGTCACATATTTTCAGGAATGTGAAAAACTATCAGGCTTCAAAGGTCAACTACAACAGATGATATGGGGGGGTGTACTCTGAGGTAAGGGACATGAAAAACTTTTCTATTAGGGCATAAGAACGGGCTACCTACAAAGAAGAAGAGGGATAGGATTAATAATGATGATTGGGAAGAAAAAACTAACAAAAAATGTAAGAAAAAAGAACCACTAGAAGTGAAGGAAGTAAAGAAGTGATGTCAGCTCACAGAGGAGGAGAGAGCAGTGACTGAAGGGAAATAAGGGGAAAGATGTAGGAAGAAACGGAGTAAATGAAAACATGAGTTAGTTGAAAGAAGGGGAAAGGGCTAATCTGTCATTGTGGAGTCTTGTAACATGAAAGTATTGGGATGAGAAGGAAATCAAGGGTCTATATCATATGAGCAAATCACACAAATTGCGAATGCTCATAATATCGAATGTACCAGACCTCAAAGTGCTTTTTCTGAGATTGCAGTACAGTGAAGAATGGGATATTTGCCCTTTCCTTACTGTAGTACGATCTCGGAGTTGGAATATATATTTAGCAGGGGGTGTGGGGGGCTCCGCCCCACACAATAGGAAGTTCGAGGTCCAGTATTATCGATATTATGAGCGTTCGCAATTTGTGCGATTCGCTCATATGATATAGACCCAGAAATCAATTCATATGGCTGATAAAGGCCACTCTATAAGGAAGCACAATAGGGTTTCTCCAAAGGAAGTACAATGAAGGAATGGACAAAAGGAATGGGAAGAGGATAGCGGAGGTGGGTTGTTATCCTTACAATAAGTGTTGGTATAATTTTATCATAGTTAAGAAGTTGGAGGTTGGCATAAGGGTTAAGGTGTTTACCTCACAGAGACAATGTACAGGGATGGATTCTCGCCTTTGAAAAGGGGAAATTCACTAGGCTTAAAACAGCTCCCAAAGGCAGCTAGCCTAGTATTTACCTATGAACCTATGGATCTTTTTTTTGTAGAAGATGTATTGAATAATGAATTTTTAGTGGATGGATTTCAGAAAGCAATAAATAGTGCATGTTATAAAGAAATGGAATGAGATGCAAACTTATTTATAACTGCTGAGGATGGGCTGCACTGGTATGGAATAAGGGGAATAAACAGACATGGAGAATTGTTATGCATCATAGGTTCATAGGTTAGTACTAGGCTAACTGCCCTTGCGAGCCATTTTAAGCCTAGCCAGTTATCCCTTGTGAGATTCAAACCCTGCACCTTGTGTTTGTAAGGCAAACACCTTAACCATTAGGCCACCCTCCCAACCCCATGTGGATTGCATAGATGAGAATTAGAGGAGCTGTATGATTGGGATCTGTTAATAAAATATTGCTTCTTAAAAAATCTACAATTAGAGCACAGAACAGAGACAGAAAATAAATAGGTACCATTAATTTATTATTAGTTTTTTATTTATCCTTTGCTGACTAGGTTAGTCATACTAGACTAATAGCCTCTTTTCAGGTAAGACCCAGGGTGATCTTTATATGACTAGGGGAAATTTGTCCAGGGCACTGGAGAACTTCTCCTACTCTTTTTTTGAATAAGCACTGTGGGATCTTTTACATTCCCCATGCTCCCACCAAATAAGGCAGGTGAGACCCTGATTTAACATCTCTTCTGAAGGGTGGTGCACTCAGGGCTGCACCACCCCTTACTGCTACACTGCACTGTCAGTACTGGAACATTAATCCAATCAGCTGAGGTAGGAATAGAGCCTACAGCTTTTGATATTCCAGCACCAAAGGCGAGTGTGCTCCATGTTGCACCACTGACCCTGTTTGTAACGCAGATATACATAGATAAAAGACAGTCAATACTTCACTTTGGGGACTGTAGAATAAAGTGAACAATACCTGACTTTACAACAGAAGAAAGGAAGCATTAATAGTAACATCACTATCAGGAGAAAGAGTTGGAGTCTGCAATGCAATACAAAGAATTTAGGAAAGCACAAACAAGTACAGGAATGAGCACTGCATATTGGCATAAATTATAAACTTCATAGTAAGGAGGAGTTAAACAGCAATCAAGGGTTAACAGCCTGCACAAGATAAAAAGGCAAAGAACATCTTAGTATTATCAATCTTGTCAACACTCAGTGAAGAAACACTTTATCAGAAATGTAATAATTAATGGTTACCCAACAAATGCTACCATTCTGAGTAATATGGGTTTTGTAGATAACAGTGAGGCCTTTAAGGCAAAATTCACCACAGAGAAATGGACCAAATCTACTTTTCACAAGCCAGTATTGTAGTTCTGGTGGGGAATTTGCCTGCTCTCACAAGTTCTAATGATCCCATACTCCAGGTTTAGGAAAAAGTACATTGAAATAGTATAGCAAGATGAATCTAGAAATAAATCAGCTGCTTGCACGCCAACCTAGTAAGATTTACTAGGATGAGAAAAGGGTGGGCATCAGAACTCTCAACTGTACAGATTTTCTCACAATGTCCAGATTTTTTTCCTCATATGTTTGGTCAATTTCTCATAAAATTGTAGTTTTCTGGCAAATTACTGACAAATCATTAAGGACTGAAGTCACAAAATAATGGCAGACAATTGAATTTAAAACTTCATATTCTTCAGAAAAAATTCATGCTAATGCAAAACCTGTTATTTTCTAATTTTATAAGAGCAATATTTAAAAAGTGTTACAATTTTTGAGCCTTTGCACACACACACACACACACACACACACACACACACACACACACACACACACATTTATTTATTTATTTATTTATTTCCAGTTTGATTACCGGGGAAGTCCACTGGGCCAGAACGTACCCATTTTCAGTGGAGGCCCGGGGAGAAAAGCTCCAAAAGCAAAGCAAATACAATCTAAGTTACATAGTGTAAAAGATAGTAATAAAATATATACATTTGGAATAACATACATTGAATACAGTTAGTAAAAAAAAGCAAATACACGCAGTATACTTCAAAAAACATCATTCAGGAAGGAAGGTACAATAGATTTAGTAGTTTCCTTCAAGTAGCAGGTTTGACTGTATGAAAAGAAGGTGTAAGGTTACATGCTATTTACAATATTTACATATGAGGAGTAGAGAGGGAGGCTTTGTCCAGATCTCTTGCTCTAAGAGGTTGATAGATATGGTGGGAAAGGGAATTCATGCTGAAAAGTAACAAAAACAGATATGGTTGCATTAACAGATGTTTTGCTGAAGAGGAATGAATTTTTTATATCAACAAATACTGACCGCTGCAAAGTCCAAGGAAAGACATATAAGGCTGACAGAGTGGCTGTGTTTCTCAAAGAAAATGCTAAAACTGTGTACTCAGAAGAACTGACATAAAACATTTAACAGTGAATGTTGTTGTGACACTAAGAGAAAGGGGACAGAATGAGAATCCCTGTATCTTACAGACATCTTATTATTTCTATCAATCAAATGGGCACACTATCAGATATTCTGCATGGCAACACACATTCAGCAAAGTATGATTATAAGAAGTTTTACGGTACATGATGTTGAATTGACATCCTGTAAAGGAGATTACAAATAGCTCATTTCATTTAAATCTTGCATAAATGCCACCATTACCAACAAATAAGAAATGTTCCCTCTACGGAAAGCATGTCACTTTATTTTACAACACACCAGTGACTGAAGTAAGCTTCACTGTGATTATATCTACATAGAAGTATCACCAAAAGTTCAGAAAATAATAATAATAATAATACAGAAAATGAAGCCCTCAGTCATAATGTAATTAAATATACAACAATATAGTGAGCAAGCAAAATAAGAACTTAAAAGGTGGACAAAGGATAAGCATTATGAGAAATCTATTACTTAGAACTATGCAACATGTTAAAGGAAAGCATAATTAAATGTATGAAGATTTATATTGTAAGGAACAAAATCTTAAAATGTAAAGACTACCTAAAAATTAAATTAAAAGCATCAGGGGAAAACAGAGTATGCAAAATATATAATGAAGAATAAAAGACAGTACCTGAAGGAAGAATGTAGGATTCATGTAAGCAAATTAATAAACAATAATAATTATGAAAACAGAAAATAGAATTAATAGTAGATACGCAATGTGCAAAGAAATCCTTCTTTAGATACCTAACAGAAACAGGAAGTAAAAGGAAGACAATCATAGATTCTAACCAGGCTAGTAAAAACAGACAAGATAAAGGAAAAAATATTCCTCAAACTTTCTAACAGTATTTGAAAGCAATTTATAGAAAACATTGTTACATCTGAAGAAAGATGCAGATAAATTCTAAAGAGTCTACTCCTATAAGTAGAGATGTGGAAAAGGACCGTCTTAGAAAAAAAAAAACATTAACCAATCACAGACAAACCACAATAATTGAGAGATAAATGTATCATGTCCTATCATTAGCAAACACTTGAGCCAAACACAGGTCCCATACGAAAAAAAATTGGTTCCATGGTCACCAAATATAAATGGCAGGGAAAAAATATAAAAAGGATTATAAGTCTGTTGTCCAAGCATAGTAAATTATTTGAAAGGTGTCTTGAACAATGTTTTAGAAAACTCTGCAAGATATAAAATGAATAGTGGACACCCAATTTGTTTTAGGATCGCAGTGGGCAGGGAAGTGGCTTCAGGTTTCTTCCTCACAGATCTAGAGATCAGTCGAAACCTATGTCACTGTCAGTGCAGAGACTGCATGTTTCCCCTTCCAAACCAGTGTCACTGTCTGTGTGGAAACTGCATGTTTCCCCTTCCAAACCAATGCCACTGTGTATGCAGAGATTACGTTTCCCATTTTTGCAAGCATTTTCCTTGAGAAAGTACAGTTGTGTAAAATCGTACCATAATGGTATATGTCCTTCTCTTCACTGTTGCAGTATTTATTACATTAGGAATCCCCTGACAAGAACAGCCCAACGTCCAGCCAGTATACCAAAGCCATTAGGTTGCTTTAAGGTACACCATACATTACAGGTATGCTTCTTGTGTAGCTCAGGGCATAAAGATGGCATCCAGATGTACCATCCTCAGAACTGAGAGCCCCAGTAGGAATGCCAGTCCAAGGAAATTTTTATTTATTTATTTATTTTACATTTGTTGACCGGGTTTGTCTGACTGAGTTTAGTAGCCCTTTTCCAGTGGAGGCCCGAGGAGAAAAGCTCCAACATAGTTTAACAAGAAAAGAAAATGTAATCGGTACATCCAGAAGAGAAATGGACCAGGGGGTGCAGGGAGGGAGTGAATACTCTAAATGAAGAGAATAACATCTACAGTTATAGTAATTTTTTTACACAAATGTACTATGTCCTTCCATTTCACTGTTGCAGTATTGATTACATTAGGGAGAGTGCAAAAACTCAGGAAGAAACTTGGAAGGAGGAAAGACCAGCAGAGCCCTCCAGGAAGCCATGAAGAATTGGCCCTAGCAAAACCAGCTCTAGCTTTGAACATTCCACCCAATTTGTAGTGCTTGGTAAATGTATGCACACAAGTCCAGGTAGCTGCCTCAAGAATAGAGCTAGTATCCAAACCCTTGAAAGAAGCACCAGGAGAGGCCACAACCCTAGTAGAATGAGCCTTAACAGAATAAGGAAGGCTGTTACTGTGAAAGGAATAACAAAAAGAAATCGCTTTTGAGATCCAAGAATAAATAGTTTGCTTGGATACAGCTAATCCCAAGGACATGGAATGAAAGGAAACAGCAGATCAGATATCCTGATAGTCTTAGTCTTATCCAAATAAAATCTGAGTTGTCTGTGCACATCTAATGTGTGCAGCACCTTCTCACTGTCGGATTGCGGAAAAGGGAAAAGCGTGGGCAAATTAATAGACTGATTAAGGGACAACTCATTCACCAGCATGGGCATAAAAGAAGGATTAATATGCAAGGATATCCTGTTCTTATGAAGCACCAAAAAAGGAGGAGAAGCCATAATGGCTTGAAACTCGGACACCCATCTGGCAGAAGTAAGGGCTAACAAAAGAACAATCTTCCAAGAGCAATGTTGCAAGGAAGCTGAAGCTGCAGGCTCAAAAGGAGCCTGAGTCAGTTTTTTCCAAAACAAAATTAAGATCCCAGGAAGGATGAAAAGGCTTCCTGGGAGGCATAATATGAAGGATGCCTTTTAGGAATTGTTTAGCATCAAATCTATAAGCTAAAGGAGGAGATAAAGCAGACAAGCAGAGACAGCTAATAAGTGGCCTTAACAGAAGAATAAGCCAACCCAGCACTGAGCAATTCACACAGATAATAGAGAACCAAAGGTACATCCACAGAAAATGGATCCAGGTTACAAGAAAGACACAAAGCGGAAAATCTCTTCCATTTGGATAAGTAGGATTCCCTAATACAGGGTTTCCTGGCCTCCTTCAAGGCACTAAGCACATCCTCAGAAAAAAAGGTGTCTATGTGGAATCAAAATCCTATCACCCACATTGTCAACTGAAGAGTGGACAGGTGGGGATGGATGAGAGATCCCTTGTCTTTTGTGAGTAAGTCCACCCTGTGAGGTAACTTGCAATGATTGTCCTTAGCTAAATGCAGAAGAAGAGAGAACCAATGCTGTCTTGGCCAAAAGGGAGTCACCAACAAGATTTTGGGAGCATCCTGTTGAATTTTTACAGGAATTTTGGAATGAGGGGAAGGGGAGGGAAAGCATTAAGAAACATCCCCTTCCAAGAAAAAGAGAGGGCATCACCTTCCACACCAGAGGACCTGGGACTCTGGCACAAAATAGAGGAAGTTGTCTGTTCAGAGGGGAGGCAAATATATTCTATTTGAGGAGTACCCCATTGGTGGACAAAGTCTGGAAACACATCCATGTGAAGCATCCATTCATGGAATTGCATTAAGGACCTGCTCAGAGCATCTGCCATAATGTTTTGGCCTGAGGAGATGTAAACTGCCTGAAGACTCACCTGATACTGGACAGCAAGATCCCACACCAGGAGTGCCAACTGGCAATGAAGATAAGATCTTGCCCCCCCCCCCATTTGTTTACATACCACATCACTGTGGTATTGTCTGTAAATAATTTGAGAGGTCCTGGGGAGAAAAGAGGATGAAAAGCCTGAAGCACCAGCAGAAGAGCTCTCATCTCTTTGACACTGATGTGCTCTTTTAATTCAAGAGGCGACCACACCCCTGTACCTTTAGGGAACCAAAAGCTGCTCCCCATCCCACATCTGAAGCATCCATGAATAGCTCCTGAGCGGGAAGAGGTAAATAAAAAGGGACCTCTGGATTCAGAGACAACTGCTGAATCCAACAGTGAAGTTCCTTAATGAGTCAAGGTAGAAGAGGAATTACGAATTCTAGGGGATGTGCACATTGAAACCAAACTTGACTTCAGTAACTAATGAAACTTTCTCAGCTGGAGGTTGGCCAGAGGGAGCATAAGGATGGTGATGCCATGAATCACAGAGCTCTCAGAAACTCACTGGCTATAACAGAGGCCAGAGGAAGAAGAGTTTGAAAGAAGGAAATGAGAGTCAAAACCTTGTGAGGAGGCAGAGATGCCAGCATAGGCACCGTCTGAATCCTGCACCTCAGAAAAACATGGTCTTGAGAAGGAGTCTGAAAACACTTCTTGAAGTTTATTGTGAACCCCAAGTTTTGCAGAAGGGAAAAACATGGTCCTGAGAAGGAGTCAGAAATGACTTTTTGAAGTTTATTGTAAACCCCAAGCTTTGCAGAAGGAAAATGGCAAAATTAATATTTTGCAACAGGATCTCTGGAGAGGAATTTGAAACAGGATGTTGTCCAAATAAGGCAATACGTGGATCCTATGAATCCTGGAAAAAGCAATCACAGAAGCTAGGCATTTGGTGAATACCCTTGGGGCAGGAGGAAGGCCAAACAGTAAAGCAGAGAAGTGAAAATGCCAGGAAGCAACAGAAAAACACAAAAACTTCCAGAAAAGGGGATGGATCGGAATATAGAGATAAGCATCCTTGAGAGCCAGAGACACCATATAAGCCTGAGGAAGCAAAAAAGGAAACAAAGTCTGAAGGGACAACATTGGAAAGAAGGGCATCTTCAGAAGTGTTTAGATGAAAGAGGTCTAGAATTGATCTCCACGTACCCTCTTTTCTGGGTACCAGAAACACCCTAGAGTTAAACCGCCTCCCCCTTTGGGACAGTTAGCTTTTGAATAGTACCCCGAGTCAAAAGGTCCCAAAGCACCTCTGGAAAGAAGAAGAGTTGTTCCTGAAGGGGCTGAGGAATACCCATAAAAGGGGGAAGAGATTTCCAAACCATGAAATAACCCTGGCGAATAATGGACAGGACCCAGAAATCCTGAGTAATCTGAAGCCAAACAAGAAGAGAGAGAGAAAGGCGAATAGAAAGAGGAACGTGGCTGGGAAGAGACAGATAATCAGACAGCACCTGGTTTATCTGGAAAGAAAGACTTATGAGTCCCTGAAATCTGAGTATCCTTAGCAGGAGGAGCCCGCTTGCCACCATTTTTGCCCTTAGGAGTAGGGCAAGATTGCCTGCGAACAAAGGCTGGCTTATTGGGGTAGTTTCTCTGACATTTAAGCACAGGAGAAACAAACACATGCTTGAGTTCCTGTAAAGCCTTGCCTTTATTTGGAAGAGACATAAACATATCAGCTGCAGCTTCACCAAACAAGTGTTTATCAAGAGGGTATCCATCAACTTAGCCTTAATATCATCAGGCAAAGGTTGACGCCGAAGTGAAGAATACCTCCTCATCACTGAGAGGAAGTCCCAAACAGGTAAAGAGCAGAAGTTTTTCCCTCTGGGTCTGGAAAATCAGTTATAACCTGACAAGCCTGGGGTAGGAGAGCCAACAAATACCTGGACATAAGGGTCTGATAATTAACAACCCTAAAAGCCAAGGTAACAGAGATGTAAACCTTCTTGCCTAGACATCCCATGGTCCTGCTATCTTTATCGGGGGTAGTAACTTGGGAGAAGGAAGCAATTGGGATGACTTGTCAGAGGATACAGACACCAACGAGGAGTCAGCAGCAGGACACTTGTACAAAAATTTACAGTCCTCAGGCACCCTATAGAATCTATCAGATTTCCTGTGACCAGGGGGCTGAGAGTCTGGAGCTTTAGAAGCATTGGAAAATGTGTCCAACAAGGCAACCAAAACAGGAAGAACAGCAGAAAGTTTAGGAGAGTCCATCTGCAGCAACTCATAGTATCTTTTATGTACCTCAGAGACCTGAGCACAATCCCATTTAATTTAATTTATTTTATCTGATATTTGTTTACCAGGAAAGTCTGACTGGGGTCCTAGGATCCCATTTTCAGCAAATGCCAGGGGAGAAAAGCTCCAGGGAAATGATTAATATGAATATCTTACAGAAGAATTCAAAGAATATGCATGCCAGAAATTTCAATGGAAGAAACATGCCAGATATTTGCAAGGTTACAGGGAGGAATTTTATGACAAATTGAAAAGGAAAAGGATAAAGGAAAGGACAGAGGGCACTAGGAGATGGACTGGAGAAGATAGGATTGTGAAGAAGACAAATGAGGTGCGCAGTAAGAGTAAGTTGTGTGAGAAGAGAGGAGAGAACTCCATCATCCTGGAGATTGTATTCCCAAAATAAATCTCTTCAAAGGGAGTATCAGGAATGCTAGATTCCTCTTCCTCTGGCTTATATTCCAAAGGAGAAGGAATCTTAGAAGAGTAAGCAAGGGATTCCTCATCCAAATCCAGCTCCTCCTCAGAGGAATCCTGTTCACTGGGTCTTTTTAGAGGACTAGAGGACCAAGGGGGGGTTGGAACAGAAACTCCCTGAGGAGGTTTCAATACCATCTAAGCACTAAACAAACCATGCGTGAAGGCCTGTCATTGTCTCTGTGGATCCTTAGGAGCAGGAGGCATATGTTTAGTTCTTTGCTTTTTCTTCAGCGGGATGTCTGCCTTATAAAATTTCAAAGGCTCTGACCCAGGATGGCATTCAGTAATGGTAGTACAGACTTCTTCAATGACAAATATCTGAGGAACAACCCTAGGCCCCTCAGAAATAATCAGCAGTGGTTCCCCCGAGCATTCAAAATGGAGGTCTACAAAGCCTCTTCAGACGTCCTTAAAGTCAGATGCCTGCTGGCCTTCAACCCAGTCATGGCAGAGGAATCCAATGACAAAGCCAAGCAAATCTCCAGGCCTTCACTCCCCTTGGGAGAGATGTCTGGTGTAAACTGAACAGCAGAATATTCCAGCCTAGACTTCTTGGCTTTGTTTTTCACTGGTGGCTGTCCCACAGAGCAGGAAGTACCCTCCATCATGTCTTTCACAAGAAGCTTAAGATGCTGATTTTCAAGATAAAGCACCAAAGAAGATAGTGTACTCTGACGGGTTTTAGGTACATAAGCCTGACTAAGAGTTTGGCTCGAGAGTTTGGGGCTGACACGAGCTTGGAAAATGGCCAGCTCGTTTCCAAGCTCGGAACCGATACCCATATGTGATGACTGAATGAGGATCAACAATACAGATGGAACGTTATGGTAAGACATAACTTCTTTTTCCAGATACAGATTTGCTGTTTCCAGGACTGTGTGTAAGCTTCTGAGCCCCCCAAAACCTTTCTGTGTTGGAGGGAAGCCATCTAACTTATCAGTGGGAGTGGTAAGCACTAGGTAACCTGTCTACCACATAAGGAGTGGTTCTGGCCCAGAAATTGTAGTTATTGGCCGTTTGGGCAATCTCTTCCATCTCTCAACTTTCTGATTTGAAAGCCTGCATTTGCACTTGTTTCTGTCCTGTAACTCGTCTAGTGCAGATACAGATTCTTAGTTTTAGCACTTAAATTTGCTTATTCGTGCTCAGCACTTGTTCAGAACTTGTAAGCACTAAATAAGCTACTAATTACTATAGCACTCAACCTTCCTCATTACCTAGAGGAAAACAGTTTTTTGTACTTACCTTTCTCACTTGCTTAGAGAAAAACAGCTCTTGTACTCACTTTCCTCACTCATCTAGAGGAAAATAGATTTTTATTCAGGCATGTCCAAGGGCCAGCTCCCAGTCTTCTCTTCTGTCTATCTGATGAATCTGGACATCTTGAGGCAATGTAGAAATTGCCTCATGTACACAGACAGCCCTCTCCTCCTACCACCCAAGACTACAACTTGTGAGAGATGCACTTATCTAGCCAAACTGGAGGTAAAGCTCTCTCCAACCAAGACTGAACTTGACAGTCATGAGGAGGAGGTAAACATTTGCACCACACCACACTCATCACATAGTCTCACTAAATCTACACCACCAAAATCCACACCTAGTAACACAAAAACATTCACAGAGGCTCTCAATAGTAATCTGTCTAAGCAACAGAGACCTCCAAAGCAGAAACACAAGCAACCTCCATCCCCCAGCACAACCCAAATCACACATAGCCCAAAGACTCAGTGTGCCACTCAACCACAGCCAATAAGGCAAAACAACGTACCCAACACACTAGTCATAGGTGACTCTATAGTCGGGCACACTGATGTCCCACTCACCAGGCTAAACAAGGAGAAGGTTACTGTCAGCTGCCTGTCGGGTGCCACATTCCGCCACATAACCCATGCACTCAGGTCACTCCACAACAAGTACAAATATTACTCTGTCATTGTCCATGACCTGAGACATACCTCCCTGGACTACATGAAAAGAGACATAGAAGAGATCTCCGATCTTGTAGCCCAGGCAGGTATGACCCTAGCCCTGAGTAGCATTCTGCCATCGCCCAGAATGATACCGCAGTACAAGGACAAAATGATTGACTTCAACAATTGGCTAAGCTTCTGGTGTCATTCTAAGGGGATCCAGTATCTGTCTGCTTGGGATGACATGGTCGACAGACCACCATGCTTTGCCACAGATGGCCTGCACCTGTCGCCCCTGGGATTCCGAATACTGGCTAAGGCTCTTGCTGCCCCTATAGTGCCTTTTTTAGGCAAGGATCAAATAACAAATTCACCACCGTAACAGGAACAGGCAAGCACAAATTGAGGGTAATGCTACTCACTCAAGGCACTCCTTAAAGTATAGAACATCGATATCTGTGCAGTGACTGAGACCTGGTTCAAAGCTCCAGAGAGCACCCCTGCACTACCAGGCTATAACTAATACCGCACTTTTCAGCCATGTAACCTGGACCAAAACACCAAAGGCGGAGGTCTGTCTATATTCATTAAGGATATCCACACCTCCAGGCTAGTTGCTCAGCATAATGCATCCGAGGTTATCCAAGTGCAACTAACTCTGGGCAAAACTGCAATCCAAATTGTAGCTTGCTACAGATCCGCTACCATGCCCCAGGATTCCCATTCCTCTTTTATTGATGTACTGGAAAATATTAGGGTTCAACCAAACACCCTAATAATGGGTGACTTCAACTACCCCACCATTAACTGGGAAAACTACTCATGTACCAACTCCTTAGCTCAACGCTTTCTGGAATTCATAAACTCCAATGCCCTGGATCAACTTATCCACACCCCCACTAGGGGCAACAATATCCTATACCTAGTCATTACCAACATGAGTAACCGGTGTTCCACACCTGAAGTCAACTCCTCGTTGGTCCGATCCACATAAGCTAATCACCCTTGATATCCACATCCCTCCCCCACCCCTCCCCAATTAAGGAAACCATGGTAAAACATTTCTCCAAAGCCAACTTCATGCTTCTTAAGACAGAAGTGGTGAACTTCATGACACCCATGCAGATGGACAATACAGTTACAACTGCTGAATCCTGCACAAATGCACTCTATAAGCACTTACACGAGTGCATGGATCATGCTATCCCAAACAGAACCAAGATGCTATCCTCCAAAAAAAGGAAGCCAATCTGGTGGTCCCCTGCCATAAACAAACTGCACAACAGAAGGAAGAAACTGTTGCAAAAGAGAGTAAAATCCCATGAGTGGAGGAGCTCCCTGGTCAGCCTCAGTAAGAAGCTGAGATCCCTTATAAGATCCTCCAAAGCTAGCTATGAAAACAAAATCAGCACTAATTCTAAGGACAACCACAAAGCATTCTATAGCTATGTCAAGAATCTTGATGGCAACACCCAGATCTGCTCTGAGTTACAGCACAATGGCACAAAATTTACAGAACCAGCTGATATTGCCAACATCCTGGCAGATAGGTTCAGTGCTAACTTTACCCCCCACCCCCTAAAGAGCCCATATCTATACAGGAAGAATGCAGAGTCCCAGGCTCCCTACTTAAGCACCATGTTCAATAATAGCCTTGCATCAGGCTTTGTGCCCACTGAATGGCACACAGCAACAGTTATCCCACTCCACAAAGGGGGAGCCACCACTGATCCCGGGAACTATCAACCTATTGGCCTGATGAGCCTGGTCTGCAAGGTCATGGAACGTATCATCATGGAACTCATAAACAAAGACATTGGTAACCTTCAAAATCTGGATCCCACCCATTTCGGGTTTGTGAAAGGCAGATCATGCCTCCTGAACCTGATTGACTTCTTTGAGGCAGTCACCAAAGCCATAGATGATGGTAAGGTGGTTCACACAGCCTATCTTGACCTTGCCAAGGCTTTCGACACCATCCCCCATTCTGGAATTATAGCTAAACTCACTAAACTAGGTATAAATCCCTACGCCACAAGATGGGTTACCAACTGGCTCACTGACAGAACCCACACTGTAAAAGTTGCAGACTCCAAATCTGACTTCAAAGCAGTGACAAGTGGAGTACAACAGGGTTCCGTCCTGGGACCTCTCCTGTTTGGTATCTACTTCTCTGAAGTACAGGCTAACACAGAAGGCCTCTGGCTAATGAAGTTCACAGATGACTGCAAACTAGGAGCCATAGTCAAGTCCCCAAATGATGTGGACATCCTACAGAAGGGCCTCGCTGAGACAGATGCCTGGTGTCAGAGCCATGGCCTCAAGCTCAATGCCAAAAAGTTTAATGTCATCCCCTTTGGTAAAAACTCTGTACCCATGAACTACCACATAGGCAGCAATCTACTTAAAACCGAATGTGTGATGAGACCTTGGGATCCAGGTGGACAGTAGTCTCTCCTTTGATAGTCACATCACCACAGTAGTCAGGAAGTCCTTCTACATGGCACACCTCATCATAAAAGGGTTCTCATCCAGGAAAAAAAGAGGTAATTGTTCCCCTCTACTCAACACTCTTTAGACCCATTATAGAGTACAACGCCCCTTTTGGAATGTACCTCACAAGACATCTGCAGCAGCTGGAAAGGCCACAGAAGTATCTCAAAAAGAGGATTACTGGCCTCAAACAAATGCCCTACACTGACCACCTCAAAAAACTCCAGCTTTACTCCATAGCATATCACCTACTCTGAGGTGATATCTGCCTAATATATAAAGCTATGTCAAACCCAGAGCTGTTGGACATGCTACACCTAAAGAAATCCCAATCCCTCCGAGCTGCACGCTCTAGGGACCTAAATCTTGTCACCACAATAAACAGGACATGCTGGAGGGAAGTTCTTCATTAGCACTCTTCAAGAAAAATCTTGATGAGTGGATGGGAAATAGGAAATACACCGCGGGGATCACTTCTGTGTGTCTGCTCGACAGTGGCACAGGGAAATAACTTTCTTGGATGGCGTAAGCCAGGGAACCTTGTTGGCTAGGCTTATGTAGGCCCTTGGGTCAATAGCCTAGTACCTACCTATGAACCTATGAACCTGTGAACTAATGGAACAGGACGTATGGTCATGAGAGGCACCAAAGGAAAAAAAGACAGTGGTCACGGTAGTCTTTATGGTGAATCTGTCTCCTACACTGGCATTTACCCTTCCTGGATGGCATGAAACCCCACAAGCAACAATAAAAAGGATAAGGAAAAAATAACCCCAATGGGGCATTTATCTGTAACGGCTTGGTGAACCATTAACAGAACAGGCATTCAGACTGATGATGAAGCAATGGAGTTCAGATTTGTGACAAAGAAGTTCTGAGGATGGTACATCCAGATGTCACCTTTAAGAACTATGCTACACAAGGAGCATACGTGTGATATATGATGTACCTTAAAGCAACTTAAATGCGTTGGTATACTGGCTGGATATCGGGCTGCCCTTGGCAGGGGATCCCTAATGTAATGAATACTGCAATAGTGAAATAGAAGGACACCTCTAATTTTCACCCACCTCCAGAAGTGATGGTTGACTGGCTAGACTAAATTATGTGCACAAACGTGCATGTGCACTGCATTTACTCTGTGACCTAGATCACATCTGAAAATTATCTGTGAAAAATAAGTTAATTTACCCATTTAGCAAACAAATAAATGAGATCAATAATCACATCAGTCCAGTATTTTACATCTAGGATGAGTTCCTCTGGACAAAAAAAAAATCAGCCTGATGCACTCTTATAGGCTTTAGTTGTGCCTCTGAAATGGTAGACAACTCAAAACTAGTCGAGAAAAGCCACTTGGCAGTTTGACAGCAGTAGGCTAAAGTTCAGACCAATTTAGGTAAAAATCTAGGTAACAAAAAAAGATAAAGATTAAGAAGCAGTGCCCCCAGAGTTCATTCAGTTCAGCTTCCTTTGAACATTGCTTGCAGCTGATTGCAGCCACCAGTGGTTTATGCTGGAAGCAGATGTTTCACTGGGGATGACTTTGCAATTTCTGTTTTTTCCCCAATGTCTTTTCCTTACTAAGAAAAAGTCTACCTGGGTTGCACACTGACTACTCTTGTATGATGTTTTGTGACTGTATCTCTTGCAGCAAAGGCATAGCTGGAGAGGGACAAAAAAGACAGCCGCCCAGAGCACAAGATGTTACGGAGCATGATCAGCAGATGCTAACTGGTCTTCGGTGCATTAGCAGCATTCAGAAATGAATGGCAGTATTACATTTGCAGTCAGATCTGAAGCACTTCAGCACTCAGTGGGTGGCATAAATTGTAGCAACTATTTGCATTTGTAGCAAGAAATTTGCAATAGTTTAAAAAGAAAGTTATTTTTTTGTTTGTTTATTTTTTAATGCTACTGAAGTCCAACAAGAGGAGGATAATTTTTTGTTTTTTTTTTTTTGCTCCTCGGCTTTGAGAGTGCTAAACTGGGCACCAAAATAGCTAGCCCCACCTCTGTTTGTACAAAGACGTCTTGACACTCACTAAGCATTTTGCCTGTTAAAAGTTGAGAATGGCCCCTCCTTCTTTATTCCTGTTGTCCCATCTATGCTGACCCAGACAATTCTCATATCCTGTTCTGTATGTCCCAGTATGAGCATTCAAGTCTCCTTTTATCAAAAACCAGCTCATTTTGTCCCGCTGCATCTAACAGGTCCTGCAACTGCTGTCTGAATGGATTGCTTTTCCTCATCATCACAGCCCTGCTATAAAGCATAGTCTGATATCATGAAGAGGCCCTGTCTTTACACTGAAGTCTACCACCAGTCTGTTATTGATCCTGATGACATCACATTCTCTTCAGAAGATCCTCATCACAATTCTCACCGGTTCTAATCTGTTGTTTCTTGAACAGTAGACTCTGAATCTAAAGCCATACAACTTTTCTGTGATGACCTTCCACCCTGTCTCCTGGATACACAGAATATCCTATCCCCTCCTTACGATCATTTCATCCACTTTCAAGCTGCATCTTGTCAGTGAAGCTATATTCAATATAGCAATTCTAATTCCTTGTGAGGAAAGGACATTGGCATAAAATCATAAATTGCAAAGTCATTACCAGTGAAACAGTCAGCCAAAGCATAAACCACTTCTGGCCACAATCAGCTACAACAGTAGTCAAAGAAAGCTCCAAGGTCAGCAGGAGTAACTGCACTTGCTTTGAAGATAAATGATAAGTCTACCATGTCAACAAAATTCCATTACAACTTCCTCATTTCTTAAAACAAATTAAAAACTGTATATTCTTCAAAAGGAAAAACTTGTAAAAAGTTATACATACTCTATATATTACTGGTTTATGAACAATGTATAATGCTGATTACTGTCAGTCCTTTTTGTGTACATTATCACATTAATATCTTAAAACTTTTAATCCTGAACGGTTGTTCAAGTCTTTTCTCTACTAATTTGTGTACTAGTGCTCCAGTTAACCCAGGTCATGGCTAAAAAGGATAATTTACCCAATTATCAAACTGCAATAAATAAATTATCTTTAGTTCAGTTTTAGTAGGTTGAATAGTTTTATGTCCAAATGTCACTTAAAAGAGCTATGGGCATCAGATGGCCAGCAGTTTATTGACCCTGTGCTGCTTGGTTTTATGGCTGGCAAACACTGACAAATACGAGTGTGTAGCCCTTTTTTACCATTTGCATGGATCCTTGGCATAGGTCAGAGTAGGTCGGGGCTTTAACCCACTTACCACTTAAGGATACCTATACCCTTTTTTTAGTGGCATTAGTCAACACATCTAAATCATGTATAGCCGATTTGTACACTACCAAGTGGCTAACCCTCACATGGTGTGCAGCTTGTGGTCCATATTTTCTTACCTAAAAGATATTGCGCACCACAGTTAATGCCTAAAGCATCTGGTCTACATAACTTTTCCCTCAATATCCACCACCTAGAGTCTGTGCCTCTGCTTATGCCTCTTTGTTTTTGGATGCAATCTGTTGGCATACCTTTCATGTTCAAATGGGAGGGACTGGTATGAACCCAAAAAAATGATGGCTTAAAATTAAATCACAGTGAAAGTTATCAGAAAATAAACCACATCTCTTAATAAATAGATAAGTCTTCTTACAGTGACGTTGTAACAACATAGACAAAGGAAACCTTACTAGGGCAGTTTTCATAGATTTAACAAAAGCATTTGCCATTACAGACTATTAACTGCTACTAGATAGGCTGACTGAAACTGACAAAATTGAAGACTGCCTCCACTGGTTCAAAGACTTCCTTTCAAACAGATCCTACAAAGGCAAGGTGATCTTTGTTCTCTAGCTCTACATCACTCCTTAAAGGTTTCCCCACAGGATTCCATTCTTGTATCAGCCTTTTACTCTATATTCATTAATAAACTCATTTATGACCTGCCTCATATACCAATCATTTTATGCACTGATGAAATGGTCATCTTCAGGTCAAACAAGTCACACTCCAACATGCAAACTCAACTCTAGAATGACCTGTACATTCTCAACAAATAGCTTTTCCAACACAAGCTACTAGTAAACCTATCAAAAAACAAATCTATGCTCTTTAAAACACACAAAAAGCTAGCTCAAGCCACTTCCACATCCCAGACTTATTAAAGTCCCCCAGAGAAAATACTTAATCTCTCAAACCTGGGGACATGGCTAGACCTAACAGTTAATTTCCATAAGCACACTAAAAATATGCGGAATAATTATCTTTCTACCCTTGAGGGCCGGAATCCTCTCCATTTATCTGATAACACCTGCACGAGCAGCCATGCCACGGGCAAAGAAATACTACCTGCAGAATTACAGTACATTTTATCCATCACTGCAACAGCCTCCAAAAAAAAATCAACCTCCATAAAAAACATATGCCACTTCATCACTTACGCGTCTCAACAAGGACACCATTGAATTACTCTTTCTAAACACAAAGGTCATGGGTGTCAGTATAAGGCAACTTATGGCTGCACTTCTTGCATTTTTAAATCCATTCTCAGACATTTTGCAAAGAGGAGTAACTTGCTAACAGTATCAGAATATATAAAGAGTATATACATACATACATACATACATATATATATATATATATATATATATATATATATATATATATAGTATGTGTGTATACACACACATATATATATATATATATATATATATATATATATATATATATATATATGTATGTATATATATTTATATATATATATATATATATATATATATATATATATATATATATATTTTTTATTTAAAAAAAAAAATTTTTAAGATAATGAGGAAAAGTAGAATGGAAAAAAGGGATACCACCAATGGTATTAAAGAGTACAGTAAAATGTATAAAAGTAGGGTAGAAAGTTTTTACGGAGAAAGAATACCAGTAATGGTAACAAGATTATGCAAACATACAATATTTAAGAAACAACAAAATATATCACTTATCTCTAGAAATGCTCGAGAGCAAGCTGACCACGTCTACATGTGAAAAGTGTCAAACGAGATCTGAGGTATGTTAGGTGTTGGTGCATTGTGGGTAGGTAGGAGCTCTAGAGTTTCAGTTGGCCGTGAGTTAAAGTAATGGCCAAATCCCAATGGTTGAGGAAAAATAAAAGTGGGCAACACAGATGGAACATTATGGTAAGTACATAACTTGTTTTTTTTTTTGAGAACTTAATGGGCTTACTACCTGTGTGATAAAACCTGTGGAAAGTTCTAGGGTTTTTCTTTGAAAAGTCCTGTATGAAAGAATACTGCAGTTGTGAATTGCACTCTGACTGTTGTAAATTAATTGGATTTTATTTTTACTATTGTACCAGTTTTGCAGCAACAATGCATTTTTGTATTAACTCTGTAAAGGAACCTCATTTAAAAACTGAAAAAAAAATGTTTGCATATATTTACATTTTGTTAACTGGGATAGCCTTCTCGAACAGGTGCCGTTCACTGAGAAAACCTTGGGATAAAGGTTCCTCTGAAGTCAGTACACTAACAGCATGATGCCACGTTACCTTCAACACGTGAATCATTAGTCTAGAGCACTGGTTCACAGGCAGCTGCATGACAGTTCAGTGTGGGAAACATAGGATCTGTGTTCCTTACAAACTCTTAGGTCTGCCAACTTTCTTTGTCGGTATTTGAATATGGCCTCATCTGATAGGCTAAGCCTTGCCCCTGAAAGCCACAGATTCAATACACATTGGCACAAATCACTCACTGGAGGTAATAGTTCAAAGTCCAGGTGCATTTAAAGCTAGAATATAGGAAGTGTTAAAGAACAGCACTAGATACTCTTTTTCTAAAACCACAAAACAGATAGTCCACTAATTTTTTACAAGTCAGTCACTGCCACACACTTTTTAATGGTTCTAGTATCCATCATTGTAATCTAACAACATTCTGTTAGTTTACATCATTTATTCATCATGAATATGAGAGAGTCTTGATGACTATCCAAACTGCACTGCACAAATAATTTATTGAATGCAAGAATGAATGTTCCCCAGTAGGCAAACTATCTCCGTTGTACTATGTAGACAAAGCAGCAAAAAACAGCAATGGTACACTGAAGCACGACTTGTATCATTATTCAGTAAAATAAAATCACATTTATTTTCAGATAGGTAAGCACGTTCACCACCAAATGTGGCTTCATCAGACCATTTACAAATAAAAATGCATAAACAGCCAAACTTTTCCATTTATATATAACACCTCCCACTCATTAAATTCAAATATTTGTTGTATAAAATCATTTCATCACGAAACGCCCCCTAGTTACTTGGCGTCATGAATCGTCAGTGTAAACAAATTAAAACAGCAACAAACTGATATAAAGTGATGGTATACATAATGGAGAATGGATATTTTGGTTAGTTATAAAACATCTTCATATGAAATGCAATTTGGTTATTAGGGTTGCATTTATTGTTTATTATTTGCCATTCCCTATTGTTACTTTTTAAAAGTGTATAATAGATGAATTTAATCTGAAGAAGTAGATATATGCCCATATCAACAGCTAATTGGTTGGATGTCATAATAACATATTTCTATGGGCGTATTATACAGTGGTGAATAGTTGTATTAGTCTTATATAGTACCATATATGTGGAACATATAATGGAATTGTTTATTTTTCATAGGTTCATAGGTTCATACTAGGCTATCTGCCCTAGGGCATTTATAAGCCTAGCCAGAATGTGTTTGGCTTTCACCACCCATTTTAAATTTATTTTGCTATGCCCTTTTTCGAGGTTAGTATACTGTGCCTCTGTCTAACAGTGACACAAAAGTGATACCCGGGGTAAACCTACGATCTCCCATCCACTCATCAAGATTCCTCTTGAAGAGAGTCAATGAGGGACTCTGCCTAACCTGGACTGGGATTTTATTCCAGAGTGAAGGGAGCCTCTGGGTTATGAATCTGTCCCTCCAGCATGTTCTATTTATTTCAGTGCTGAGGTTCAAGTCACTCGAGCGCGTAGCTCGATGGGATTTGGATTTTCTGAGGTGCAGCATGTCCATTAATTCTGGGTTGGACATGGCTTTATACGTTAGGCACAGATCGCCTCTGAACAGGCGGTATGCCACTGAGTAGAGCTGGAGTTTCTTTAACCGGGCAGCATATGGCATCTGTTTGAGCCCTTTGATCCTCTTGGTGAGGTACTTTTGGGGTCTTTCCAGTAGCTGCAGGTGTCTGGTAAGGTACATCCTAAAAGGGGCATTGTACTCAATTATGGGCCTGATGAGGGATGAGGAAAGAGGCACGATGACCTCCCCTGATCTAGATGTGAATCCCTTCATGATTAGGTGGGCTATATAAAATGTTTTTCTAACCACTTTGGCCACGTGGTTGTCAAATGAGAGATTGCTATCAACTTGGGTCCCCAGGTCCCTAATTATTTCTTCTGTACTTAATGAATTACCACCTATGTGGTAATTTGTGGGCACTTTGTTTTTGCCAAAGGGGATGACTATACACTTTTGGCATTTAGCTTGAGGCCATGGCTCTGGCACCAGTTGTCTGTTTCTATGAGGCCCTTTTGGAGGATGCTTGTGTCGGCTGGAGAGTCGATTATGGCGCCCAGTTTGCAGTCATCTGCGAACTTGGTCAGCCACAGTCCTTCCGTGTTGGCCTGTACCTCCGAGAAATATATACCGAACAAGAGAGGTCCCAGGACTGAGCCTTGTGGGACACCACATGTAACTGGTTTGGAGTCTGACATGGCTCCAGCAATTCTAACCATGTGGGTTCTGTCCTTGAGCCAGTTTGCAATCCATCTAGTGACATAGGGGTTTATATTTAAGCTGGTGATCTTATCTACAATGCCCGAGTGGGGTATTGTATCAAAGGCTTTTGCGAGGTCCAGGTAGGCTGTGTGGACCACCTTCCCCTCGTCAATGGCCTTGGTGACTGTTTCAAAGAAATCAACCAGGTTTAAGAGGCAGGATCTGCCCTTAACAAAGCAGAACTGGGTAGGATCCAGTGTCTGTAGGTCCCCAATATCTTTATTTATGAGGTCCATGATGATCCTTTCCATAGCTTTGCAGACCAAGCTAGTCAGGTTTATGGGGCGATAGTTTCCAGGATCTGTTGAGGCACCACCTTTATGGAGAGGGACCACTGTTGCTGTACGCCACTCTTTGGGCACATATCCTGTAGTAAGGCTGAGACTGAACAGTAGTTTTATGTTTGGGTTTAGCTCTTCTTGGAGTTCATGTAGGACGCAGCCCGGGACACTGTCTGGTCCCATTGATGCTGTGTTTTTTGCTTTGGAGAGGGCAGCTCTTACCTGAGCATTTGAGATGTCAGGGGGGCAGCACTCTGCTGGGATAGATATTTGCCCTTTTGGTGGGGAGGGGGGGGGAGAAGTTTGCGCTGAACCTGTCAGCTAGGATGTTGGCAATGTCTGTGGGTTCGTATTTTTGTCATTTTGGACTAATTCTGAGCATATCTGGGAATTACCACCCAGGTTCCTAACATAACTAAAGAAAGCCTTGTGATTATCCTTAGTGTCCTGTGCAATTTTTCTCTCGAAGCTGGCCTTAGACAATTTTATGAATGCCCGTAGTTTTTTGCTAATACTGATCAGTGATGCCTTCCCTTTTTGGGATTTTGCTCTATCATTTAGTAGCTTCCTCCTTCTATTGTATAGTTTGTTTATGGCTGGGGTCCACCAGACAGGACGTCTGCCTTTGAAGGATTGGGTCTTGGTTTTATTTGGGATCGCATGATCCATGCATTCCTGAAGGTCTTCATAGAATGCGTTTATAAAGGATTCTGCGGTCTGGGCCGTATTTTCCACAGGCCCAGGGGCTTTGAAGGATTCCACCTCAGTTTTGAGGAGTGTGAAATTTGCGGTTTTCTGGGCAGGGGGTGGGGTCGGGATGTGAATATCCAGTGAGATTACTTTATGGTCTGATCTTACCAGTGAGGGATACACTTCTGGTCTGGAGCATAGAGTCCCCATGTTGGTGATGATCAGGTCCAGTATGTTTTCCCCTCTTGTGGGAGTGGTAACAAGTTGTTCCATAGCATTTGAGTTTATAAATTCTAGGAACCTTTGGGCTAGGGTGTTGGAGCTAGAGTAATGCTCCCAGTCTATGTTTGGGTAGTTGAAGTCGCCCAATATAATGGTGTTTGGAGAGACCTTCATATTTTCCAGTGTTCTCAGGAAGGCCGAGTGGGGTTCCTGGGTTTGGGAGGGTGGTCTGTAGCAGGCTATAAACTGGAAGGCAGTTTTACCCACTGTTAGTTGCACATGGATAGTCTATGATGCTTCGTGCTTTGCCACCAACCTGGAGGTGTGGGTATCTTTGATGAATATCGATACACCCCCTCCATTTGTGGTTCGGTCCAAGTTTTGGGGCCTTGTAAAAAAATGTAAAGTATATAAATATGACGACTTTGCACTAGGTATATATGATGCTATTTAGTTTATATATCATGGGAAATGTAAGTTCGAAGTAGCTGATAAGGAGCTATTTATATGGCCATGATTTTAAAAAAAATGGAGATATAGCATGATGACGTCACGACTAGGAGCGCTTTTGTGAAGTAAATAGTAGAGTGAGTGCTTATGCATTCACGCTGAAAGGAGGATTTATCATAAATGTGAACCTGATAAGTAGATATTTAGCTGCAATATAGAACGCAGTATGGGCATGCATAAAAAGGTTTGCCTTTCATCTATGTTTAAGAAGATATATGGTACATATTTAACTGTCTATCTAAACGATGTGAAGTAGAAATTATCCCTGATTGACTTCTGACAGCATATAAGTGCTATAAGTTGAACAGTTATATTGTATCATGTTCGATGGTATTACATCTATCACTTCAAAGGACCTAGCTATATCTAAGGGCCGATTTGGAGGGGCATATTCAGATGTGTATAATGCGACTTAGACTATGAATGCATAAATAATGATGTGCTGATTTGAATGACCTGTGTTTTGGGGTCGAGCAAGTGCTTGACTTTTCAATTAATTTTACCAAGTGGTAAAATTCTATCACTATGATATAAATTTTATTACTGTGTGGCGATCTGTATACAATCAGGCAACTAGCTAGCTAGTTGGTCTATATATGTATAATATAAGATATGCTGCTAAGGACCAGACATATAATATACATATATATATATATATATATATATATATATATATATATATATATATATATATATTTTTTTTTTTTTTTTTAAAGTGGAATGAATATTGGAGTGTTTAAATAATTTTATTATGTGATAAATCTCCACTATTACAAAGTGCATTTTATTATTGTGATGTGATCTATGCATAAGCAACTAAATAGTTAGTTTGTTGCTGTTTTAATTTGTTTACACTGATGATTCATGACGCCAAGTAACTAGGGGGCATTTCTTGATGAAATGATTTGTTACAACATCATCATCTTTCGGCTGTCCCCATTAGGGGTCGCCACAACGGATCATCTGTTTCCATTTCTTCCTGTCCTCTGCATCCTGCTCTGTCACACCAACCACCTCCATGTCCTCTCTCACCACATCCATAAACCTTATCTTAGGCCTTCCTCTTTTCCTGTTACCTGGTAGCTTCATCCTTAGCATCTTTTTCCCAATATACTCAGCATCCCTCCTCAGCACATGTCCAAACCAACGTAATCTTGCCTGTCTGGCTTTGTCTGCAAACCTTCCAACCTGGACTGACCCTCTAAAATACTTATTCCTGATCCTGTCCACCCTTGTCACACACAGTGCAAATCTTAACATCTTTAACTGTGCCACATCCAGCTCTAACTCCTGCCTTTTTGTCAATGCCACTGCCTCCAACCCATATAACATACCTGGTCTCACTACCTTATTGTAGACCTTCCCTTTCACTCTTACAGGTACTCATCTGTCACAGTGGCCTAATGGTTAAGGTGTTTGCTTTACAAGCACAAAGTGCAGGGTTTGAGTCTCACAGGGGATAACTGGCTAGGCTTAAAATGGCTCGCAAGGGCAGTAAGCTTAGTACTAACCTATGAACCTATGAACCTAAATCACTCCTGATACTCTTCTCCACCCACTCCATCCTGCCTGTACTGACTTCTTCACCTCTCTTCCACACTCACCATTACTCTGAACTATTGACCCCAAGTATTTAAACTCATCCACCTTCGCCACCTCTACTCCTTGCATCCTTACCATTCCTCTATCCTCCCTCTCATTCACACACATATATTCTGTCTTAGTCCTGCTGACCTTAACAGTGTAAGAAACGTCTCTGTGTGGAAGATTTTCAGTCCATATATTTCTAGTTAATCACTGTATATTAATCAGATCAGACAATAGTAGTAGAAGTAGCGAACGTAAACTCGTCAAGTCAAAAAGTAATAATAGAAAATATATAATTCTACAGCATTACTAAGTATTCGAAAGTAATCCAAGCAAGGCAGGCAGTCTGTTTCCAGTCGAAAATCCTTTATTAAGTACACAGACAAGCGATCCAAGTAAAACAAAAATAGAGTAATAATTTCCTTACAAGCTTTCTAAATATATATATACTTTTTATCAGGCATGGGAGTGGTTTATTGTGCTGTAAAACAAAGTGTTATTGGTACACATGTTAAATTCACATCCCTTCCCCCATCAGTGTGACATTCGAGCTGGTCCTGCCCTACCTAGTAGCTGTCATAATAATATATAGCCCTAATGTACTTTAATGGTACATCTTATTTAACCAAATTATTAAGTAGATTATTAAGTCTGTGATTTCATACAAAGCAATATACTACATGGCTGGAAATATATCAACCTTAGTTAATTTTGCGATCAAAAATTATATATAAATATATACATATACATTTTGCATGTAAAAATTAATTTTGTAGAAGAAAATAAAATAAAATACAATTAGTCATGTAAACAATGTGGCAATTTTCTAAGTTCCAGTGCACTTTTAATTGAACAGTAGTAGTTTAGTCCAGGCTTTCTAAAAGAGTTCAGCTTTAATTGCCACATGAGTTCATGTTTCTCCAGAATATTCGGGATGTCTCCTTCAAGATCACCCATGTCTATGCGATCCAGGATCTGGAACTTAAAACCTGTGTGTCTTTTATGAAGAGAAAGGTGTTTGGCCAGTGCATTATTTTTACATCCAGAGCGGATTTCTGACAGATGACATGAAATCCTTCGCTTGAGTTTATTTACAGTCTTGCCCACATAGAATGCATCACATTCATTGCACTGTGCCCTGTCAATTACTTTTTTAGTGTTACAGTCACCCCCCTGCACTGGTTTTAATGATCTTCTTTAAATAAGGGCAATAAAAACTATCACCTTGCTGTATAAATATACAAAATGTACAATTAGTTTCACATCTTTTAGTGCTTTTCTCACATGGTCTAGGTTTAAATTCAACAAAACTTCTAATATTCCTGGCCTTCCTATAAACAAATGATGGGGCTTCACCTAAGATGTTAATCAGAAAAGGGTTTCCTGTGACAATGTCCCAGTTTTCTTCAATAATATTTTTGATACTGTGCTAATCCAAAGTGTATGTCAGGATGCAGCTATTTTTTGCATTTGTTATTCTCTGTGGGATTACTTAACATTTTTCTACTGGGGAGGTTGAGTGAAGGGGCTTCAGTCCTTTTCAGTTCTATAATGGCTTCCAGGATGTTTTTTAACATCTGACTTCCATAGCCTCTCACTAGAAAATCATTCTCTAAGTTGTTCAGGTTTCTCAAAAATGGATCCATCTCTGTGGTAATTCGAGCTAATCTATAGCCTTGGGATTTCACTACATTATACTTGGTTTTTGTAGGATGTAGACTTTTACTGTGGAGTAATAAGTTAACCCTCGTTAGTTTTCTGAATAGATCAGTGGTGATTCTGTTATTGTTGGTGTCCTTGGAAATCTGCATATCTAAGAAGTGGTTGAAGTACAGCTATGGGAAGAGGTAAACTTCAGGAAGGGGGTTGTTTGATTGAGGTAAGTGATAAAATTTCCAAGCTGCAAGGTGTCACCTTCCCACACAATAAAGACATTGTCAATAAAACGTAAATAGCATGTGATATGCTGCATGTAGTCTGTGTTGTTTAACACAAAGTCCTCCTCCCATTTGCCCAGGGCTATGTTAGCTATGCTGGGAGCCATGGCAGCCCACATTGCTATACCAGTTTTTTTTGTAGTGTTTGCCATTGAAAGTAAAGAAATTGAAGTCCAGTACAAGATTAATGAGCTTGCTTAACTTTTGCATTTGTGCCTGTGTACCCTGATTATGTTTCTTAAAAGACTCCATAGCTGCTGTTATACAGTAATTGTGAGGGAGCACTGTGTACAAGGATTCCACATCAATAGTTACCAAAATACTGTCAGCTTCCACTGTAATGTTTTTTATTTTCTTCAAAAAATCCATTGAATCTCTTATGTATGGCTTATTATTTTCTGCTAGAGGTTTCAGCAAGTAATCAAGGTAAATGGCTGTGGCTTCAGTAAGGGAACCTCCACTTGCTACCACCGGTCTATAAGGTGGGTCTTCTCTGTTCTTGTGTGGCTTTGATATTCCAAAAAAGTAAGGTAAACGTGGGCATGGGCTCCATAAATAATTATAAAGATTTTCAGTGATAAGTTTTTCTTCCCATAATGTGGTGAGATTAGTTTTCCATAAATCATATGCTCTTTTTATGTCATCCATGGCAAATAACTCATAAAATCTGTTATCCTCCAGCATGTTCTCTATCTTTTGGTTGTAGCTAGTGGTATCAGTCACAAGTATACCTCCTCCCTTGTCTGCCTTCATTACACGCCTGGATTTATCATTGCCTAGCTCAAGCAATGCTTTTCTTTCTCCCTGTGTTAAGTTATAAGTTTTTTCTTTGGAGGTTTTTTAAGCAGTTTCCTGATATCCATCACACATTTCACTTCGAAAGCAGCTAGTGTTTGATGTAGTGGGCAAATGGGGGGAGGACTTTGTGTTAAACAACACAGACTACATAGGTTCATAGGTTCATACTAGGCTATCTGCCCTAGGGCAATTATAAGCATAGCCAGAGTGTGTTTGGCTTTCGCCACCCATTTTAAATTAATTTTGCTATGCCCTTTTTCGAGGTTAGTATACTGTGCCTCTGTCTAACAGTGACACAGAAGTGATACCCGGGGTAAACCTACGATCTCCCATCCACTTATCAAGATTCCTCTTGAAGAGAGTCAATGAGAGACTCTGCCTAACCTGGACTGGGATTTTATTCCAGAGTGAAGGGAGCCTCTGGGTTATGAATCTGTCCCTCCAGCATGTCCTATTTATTTCAGTGCTGAGGTTCAAGTCTCTCGAGCGCGTAGCTCAATGGTATTTGGATTTTCTGAGGTGCAGCATGTCCATTAATTCCGGGTTGGACATGGCTTTATACGTCAGGCACAGATCGCCTCTGAGCAGGCGTTATGCCACTGAGTAGAGCTGGAGTTTCTTTAACCGGGCAGTATATGGCATCTGTTTGAGCCCTTTGATCCTCTTGGTGAGGTACTTTTGGGGTCTTTCCAGTTGCTGCAGGTGTTTGGTAAGGTACATCCCAAAAGGGGCATTGTACTCAATTATGGGCCTGATGAGGGATGAGTAAAGAGGCACGATGACCTCCCCTGATCTAGATGTGAATCCCCTCATGATTAGGTGGGCTATATAAAATGTTTTTCTAACCACTTTGGCCACGTGGTTGTCAAATGAGAGATTGCTATCAACTTGGGTCCCCAGGTCCCTAATTACTTCTTCTGTACTTAATGGATTACCACCTATGTGGTAATTTGTGGGCACTTTGTTTTTGCCAAAGGGGATGACTATACACTTTTTGGCATTTAGCTTGAGGCCATGGCTCTGGCACCAGTTGTCTGTTTCTATGAGGCCCTTTTGGAGGATGCTTGTGTCGGCTGGAGAGTCGATTATGGCGCCCAGTTTGCAGTCATCTGCGAACTTGGTCAGCCACAGTCCTTCCGTGTTGGCCTGTACCTCAGAGATATATGTACCGAACAAGAGAGGTCCCAGGACTGAGCCTTGTGGGACACCACTTGTAACTGGTTTGGAGTCTGACATGGCTCCAGCAATTCTAACCATGTGGGTTCTGTCCTTGAGCCAGTTTGCAACCCATCTAGTGACATAGGGGTTTATATTTAAGCTGGTGAGCTTATCTATAATGCCCGAGTGGGGTATTGTATCGAAGGCTTTTGCGAGGTCCAGGTAGGCTGTGTGGACCACCTTCCCCTCGTCAATGGCCTTGGTGACTGTTTCAAAGAAATCAACCAGGTTTAAGAGGCAGGATCTGCCTTTAACAAAGCCGAACTGGGTAGGATCCAGTGTCTGTAGGTCCCCAATATCTTTATTTATGAGGTCCATGATGATCCTTTCCATAGCTTTGCAGACCAAGCTAGTCAGGCTTATGGGGCAATAGTTTCCAGGATCCGTTGAGGCACCACCTTTGTGGAAAGGGACCACTGTTGCTGTATGCCACTCTTTGGGTACATATCCTGTAGTAAGGCTGAGATTGAACTGTAGTTTTATGTTTGGGTTTAGCTCTTCTTGGAGTTCATGTAGGATGCAGCCCGGGACACGGTCTGGTCCCATTGATGCTGTGTTTTTTGCTTTGGAGAGGGCGGCTCTTACCTGAGCATCTGAGATGTCAGGGGGGCAGCACTTTGCTGGGATAGATATTTGCCCTTTTGATGGGGAGGGGGGGGAGAAGTTTGCGCTGAACCTGTCAGCTAGGATGTTGGCAATGTCTGTGGGTTCGATGTATTTTTTGTCATTTTGGAGTAATTCTGAGCATATCTGGGAATTCCCACCCAGGTTCCTAACATAACTAAAAAAAGCCTTGTGGTTATCCTTAGTGTCCTGTGCAATTTTTCTCTCGAAGCTGGCCTTAGACGATTTTATGAGTGCCCGTAGTTTTTTGCTAATACTGATCAGAGATGCCTTCCCTTTTTGGGATTTTACTCTATCATGTAGTAGCTTCCTCCTTCTATTGTATAGTTTGTTTATGGCTGGGGTCCACCAGACAGGACGTCTGCCTTTTGAGGATTGGGTCTTGCTTTTATTTGGGATTACATGATCCATGCATTCCTGAAGGTGTTCATAGAATGCATTTATAAAGGATTCTGCGGTCTAGGCTGTATTTTCCACAGGCTCGGGGGCTTTGAAGGATTCCACCTCGGTTTTGAGGAGTGTGAAATTTGCTTTAGAGAAGTTTTTCACTGTGGTTTTCTGGGCAGGGGATGGGGTCGGGATGTGAATATCCAGTGAGATTAGTTTATGGTCTGATCTTACCAGTGAGGGATACACTTCTGGTCTGGAGCATAGAGTCCCCATGTTGGTGATGATCAGGTCCAGTATGTTTTCCCCTCTTGTGGGAGTGGTAACAAGTTGTTCCATAGCATTTGAGTTTATAAATTCTAGGAACCTTTGGGCTAGGGTGTTGGAGCTAGAGTAATGCTCCCAGTCTATGTTTGGGTAATTGAAGTCGCCCAATATCATGGTGTTTGGAGAGACCTTCATATTTTCCAGTGTTCTCAGGAAGGCCGAGTGGGGTTTCTGGGTTTGGGAGGGTGGTCTGTAGCAGGTTATAAACTGGAAGGCAGTTTTACTCACTGTTAGTTGCACATGAATAGTCTCTGATGCTTCGTGCTGTGCCACCAACCTGGAGGAGTGGGTATCTTTGACGAATATTGATACTCCCCCTCCTTTTGTGGTTCGGTCCAAGTTTTGGGGCCGAAAAGCATGGTATGAGGTATAACCTGGTAGTGCTGGGGTGCTCTCGGGAGCCCTGAACCAGGTTTCTGTTACTGCACAGATATCGATGCTCTCCATGCTAAGGAGAGTTTCGAGTGCATGCATCTTGAGGTTTAGACTTCTGGCATTGAGTAGCATTACTCTTAGTTTCTTATCCCTTGTGATACCTATAGAGGTGGGTTTGTCTTTTGAGCCTTGCCTAAAAAAGGCACTATGGGGGAAGCAAGAGCCTTTGCCAATATCCAAAAGCCCAGGGGTGACAGGTGCAAGCTGTCCCTAGTGAAGTATCGTGGCTTGTCGAGCATGTCATCCCAGGCTGACAGGCACTGGATCCCCTTTGAATGACACCAATACTTAAGCCAATTGTTGAAATTGATCATCTTGTCTTCATATTGTGGCATCATTCTTGGTGAGGGTAAGATGCTACTCAAGGTCAGGGTCATACAGGCCTGGGCAACATGCTCAGAGAGCTCCTCTATGTCTCTTTTCATGTAGTCCAGGGAGGTACGTCTCAGGTCATTCACACCAGCATGGGCAATGACCGAGTCATATTTGTACTTGCCTTGCAGTGATCTGACTGCTTGTGTTATGTGGCGGATCCTAGCGCCCGACAGGCAGCTCACCGTGACCTTCTCCTTGTTCAGCCTGGTGAGCGGGACGTCAGTGTGCCTGACGATAGAGTCACCTATTACAAGTGTATCAGGTGTGTTGTTTAGCCTTAAGGGCTGTGACTGTTCGGCACACTGGCTTTGTGAGCTATGTGTTGCACGTGTTTGCGGCATATCACATGCTATTTACGTTTTATTGATGATGTCTTTATTGTGTGGGAAGGTGACACCTTGCAGCTTGGAGATTTTATCATAGGTTCATAGGTTCATAGGTTCATACTAGGCTATCTGCCCAAGGGCATTTATAAGCCTAGCCCATAGTTATGTGGCTTTCGCCACCCCTTTAGTTTGAATAAAAACTATGCCTATCATTTTTCTGTGCCTCTGTCAAGCAGTGACACTGAAGTAATCCCTGGGGTATATCTGCGATCTCCCATCCATTGGTCAAGATTCCTCTTGAACAAAGCCAGCGAGGTGCTCTGCCTCACATGTACCGGGATTTTGTTCCACAGCATAGGGAGTCTCTGGGTGATGAATCTGTCCCTCCAGCACGTTCTATTTATAACCGTGTCAAGGTTTAAGTCTCCCGCCCTTGTGGTTCTGAGGGATCTAGATTTTTTGAGGTGAAGCATATTCATCAAATCTGGGTTTGACATGGCCTTATATGTCAGGCACAGGTCACCTCTGAGCAAGCGGTATGAGAAACAACCCCTTTCCTGAAGTTTACCTCTTCCTATAACTGTACTTCAACCACTTTCTTAGATATGCAGATTTCCAAGGACACCAACAATAACAGAATCACCACTGATCTTTTCAGAAAACCAACGAGGGTTAACTTATTACTCCACAGTAAAAGTCAACATCCTACAAAAAACAAGTATAATGTAGTGAAATCCCAAGGCTATAGATTAGCTCAAATTACCACAGAGATGGAACCATTTTTGAGAAACCTGAACAATTTAGAGAATGATTTTCTAGTGAGAGGCTATGAAAGTTAGATGTTAAAAAACATCCTGGAACTCATTATAGAACTGAAAAGGACTGAAGCACCTTCACTCAACCTCCCCAGTTAGAAAAATGTTAAGTAATCCCACAGAGAATAACAAATGCAAAAACAGCTGCATTCTGACATACACTTTGGATTATCACATTATCAAAACTATTATTGAAGAAAACTGGGACATTGTCACAGGAAACCCTTTTCTGATTAACATCTTAGGTGAAGCCCCATCATTTGTTTATAGGAAGGCCAGGAATATTAGAAGTTTTGTTGAATTTAAACCTAGACCATGTGAGAAAAGCACTAAAAGATGTGAAACTAATTTTACATTTTGTATATTTATACAGCAAGGTGATAGTTTTTATTGCCCTTATTTAAAGAAGATCATTAAAACCAGTGCAGGAGGTGACTGTAACACTAAAAAAGTAATTGACAGGGCACAGTGCAATGAATGTGATGCATTCTATGTGGGCAAGACTGTAAATAAACTCAAGCGAAGGATTTCATGTCATCTGTCAGAAATCCGCTCTGGATGTAAAAATAATGCACTAGCCAAACACCTTTCTCTTCATAAAAGACACACAGGTTTTAAGTTCCAGATCCTGGATCGCATAGACATGGGTGATCTTGAAGGAGACATCCCGAATATTCTGGAGAAGCATGAACTCATGTGGTAATTAAAGCTGAACTCTTTTAGAAAGCCTGGACTAAACTACTACTGTTCAATTAAAAGTGCACTGGAACTCAGAAAATTGCCACATTGTTTACATGACTAATTGTATTTTATTTTATTTTCTTCTACACATTGGTTTTAAATACCATTTTAAATCATTTGAAATTTCAGTGTGTATTTTGTTTCCATCATCATATATATATATATATATATATATATATATATATATATATATATATATATCAGAAGTAATGTCCCAAACAGAAAATGATAATGGATACCAGGTTTACCAGGTCGCCAGATCGTGTAGCAAACAAATCCAAAGTGCGTAATATCCCCAAGTCAAACGTAGCAACTAATGCCAGCTATAGAACCAAGCCGTGAGGCAAAAGCAGTGCTCAATGTCCAGCAATGAATTTACAACTTCAACGCTAGTAGGCAATGAATAACGGTTCACTTATAAAAAATATACCTTTTTATTTGTACGTAAGCGCTTTCGCGACATTCAAGTCGCTTCCTCAGACGTTAAAATGTTATTTAAAATGCATCACTCACATTTATAGAGAGCATCATTTCCTGTGTTGCAACATCACATCCTACGATGTCATATCCTGCTCCAAGGCAATTACTACATCCTGTTCCCATGGATGTCTCTACATACCCTTTAAGTTAGCACAGTCTAAGTCAGGTTATACATTATACTTTAAAATATCACAGTACAATTTGGCGCTTATAATGTGCCAACCGATTACGTTCATAATTAAACACGATCTATTATACAAACACAGAATATAAAATATACATAAAAATAAAAATAAAAATAATAAAAATAAAGTAAGAATATATGAATATATAAGCAACAAATTGGTCCAATCCATTAGATTGACAAAAACATCAAACAATAATGTCTATTGCCTAAGATTTAGATGTTGGAAGCTGTTAAGACTATTAGAACTGTTCGGTATCAGCAATATCCGAACCATATCCAGCATATGTCCAGCATCTAAGCCTACAAGAGGCGGGGGGGGGGAAGAAGGGAACCTATTTCTGGTTCAATGGCACCACACTGTGGAATGTTCCCTGTTTAGTGGATACAGGTTACGTACATACGAAATTAGAACAACTATGTCTGGTTCAGACACACCACTCAGTAAAATGGTCCCTGTTTGGTGGATTCATGTAGCGTGCATGCGAGGTTGAAACAGAATGTTTGTGTGCATGGGCCAGACAGGTCATTGAATTAAATAACAGTGTTACATCAATTATAGTGCGTCCGTCATCCCTTACAGTTGGTACAGGAATATAAATGTTGATAAAAATATATATATATGTAGAATTATACTTTGATCATCATAGTATACATTCATGTCATTCAACAGGACTCTTGGGCAACGAAGCACACAAACTATCAAATCGGGAACCAAACCCAATACTCAAAAAATGTATAAGACAAATTACACTAAGATAATTCCAATAAGTCCTGCCTGGAGTCAGACATTATAGTGACTAGAGTAAAATATATATCCAATAGCAGCTAATAATGCAGACATAATCATGGAGAAAGGTCATTTCACGTACATTTAAGAGAAGTACATCCAGCTCATGTACTGATCTTTCCAGTAAAGGGGCATACCCAGTTACAGCAGATAACGCCAGCTGCATCAAGGGAAGGAATAATACATTATCAGAGAATCAATTCCCATGGTACAATGTTAACTTTGGACGAGTCTGTTCTACAAATCTGCCCTTCTTTACAACGACGATTAATGCCCCAGACATTGTCATAGAAGTTGTCGTAGTGGTTATCATAAGGATGATGAAAAGAACAGTTCACTTTCACCAATGTTCACTTGTGAGAAGAGAGTTCTGCCTCTAATGTACAGGTCTAGCCTTAAGTACAGGTTTGATGGAAGTAGAATCATTTAGACCTAGGCACCTATGCGCACCCAGTCTGAAAATCCATTTTAGCTCCATCTCTTCGGTTAAATTAACAATGTCACCTCCTCTCATCTTTGGATAGATGACTTGTAATGCTTGAAAAAGAAAGGTGTGCTGTACCCCCGATTCAAGCATATGTTTGGAGATGGCACTATACTTTTCATTCCTGGCATAGGCATACTGATGGTCCCGTATTCTTTCCTTAACGACCTGTTGGTCTTCCCAACATAGAAGGAATAGCAGGTTGTACACACGCCACATAGATGACATTCCTGGTGTTACAGTCAGCTGAGTGACGATCTCCCACAGTTTCCCATCATTGGGGCATCTGAAGAATCTTGAAGTGTCAATGTAGGCGCACTGAGCACAAGATCCACACCTTTTTGTACCCAACTGCCAGGCTTGGGCCTTATTGTGTGCAGAATTGGATAAGTTGGGAAAGCACAATATTTGCTTCAGGTTGTTACAATTTTTGAAAACATAGTGAGGACAGTTGCCCACAATGTTCCTGGTTTCAGGGTCCGCCATCAAACAATTCCAATTGTCATTGACAACTTTTTGTACATACCCTGTATTTGTTCCCAGAGGTAGAATAACTGGAACCAATTTCGCTTGGTTGGATCTGTCCCTCATCACTTGTTGTCCATTCCCAAAGAACGGTTTACCTCGACTCCGTCTGAGGTTAAAGGCCAGATGGCATTGTTTGTCCACAGTGTCCGGATCATATCCTCTACAAACAAAGCTCTCTCTCAGGTTCTCCAATTCCTTTTCAAATACCATGTCATTCGAACAAAGGCGTGAAAGCCTAAGTGCCTGGCCTTTACTATGTTCGAAAACTCTAGGATCGTGCATGCTGTCCGTAGAAAGATAAGATGGGACATAACACGTCTTCCTGTGTATCTTAGTGGAGAACTCGTCTTCAGATTTAATAATGGTAGTATCCAGATAGTCTATAGAGGTGTCTGAGTGTTCCATCGTGAATTGCAAGAAGCTTGACGAACCATTCATGGTCTCATGAAGCATGATCAATGAGGATGTGTCACCTCGCCAAAGAATAAACAAGTCATCAACGAATCGCCTATAAAATATGATGTTATCATTGGACAAAAGAATATCTTTCTCCCAGGCTGCCATGACCAGATTCGCGTATGAATTCGCGCAGCTGGTACCCATGGCAGCCCCTGTGACCTGTTTATAAATGCATTCATTGAATGTAAATAGATTGTTCTCAAGCACCAGTTCCAGTAGCAGACATAGAAAATCAGTTTCAGTCTCATTCAGACTCTGTGATAACAAGCTCCTAACCATCTGTACGCCGTCCATGTTAGGTGTACAGGTGAACAGTGAGACGACATCCATGGTCGTCATCACTATGTTGGACTTATTGTCGATGTTTTCAAGGCAGTTGTACAAGTCTTTCAGGAACTGACCGGTATCCTTAAGGACATGTTGATACTCAGATAGTATCACTTTAAGTCTATGATCCAAGTACACGGAGATTGGCTCAGTTAGCCATCCCGCCCCAGCCACAATGGGTCTCATTGGTGGTCTATTCTGATCCTTGTGAACCTTGGGTAGACCATTGATACTAGGTAGTAGCGGTTGCTCTACACGAAAGTAATCGTACAACTCCTTTGTCAGTACACCCATCTTTACACATTCATCTAGGGTGTTCGAAATGGTAAAGCGACATCTGTTCACAGATTCCAAATCGATCTTCTCATAGGATAAAGAGTTCAACATATCCTGCATGCTGTCCACATAGAAGGTCTTGTCCATGACCACAAGGCGGCCTCCTTTGTCCGCTGGTCTGATTACAATTGTGTCATTCATTCTAAGATTTGTCAATGCTTCTTTCTCAGTATTAGATAAATTCTCTTCACTTTTGATGGAATCATAACCCAATCCTTGATATAGTTGATTCTCAATGCCTTTGATGAAGGTGTCAAGGCAAGAGGTTAAAGGAGGGTTATACAGACTCTTTCTCTTAAAACAATGTTCATTTGTAGAACTCTGCGGGTCAAACATCAGCTTTAGGCCCACATTTCTAACAAAAAGTCTCAGGGATATCATAATATCACTGATGTCCAATTTCGTGCTTGGAATGAAGGTGAGGCCTCTCTCAAGGACCCTTATTTCATTTCTCGTCAGACAGTGTTTGGAAATATTCCAAACTAATGTTGATTTGTCCATCTCTTCCGTGTGAAAACAGATGTCTCCGCCTGATTGTCTCTCCTCTTCGGTTCCCTCTCTGTTCCATAATCGAGAGATCGTTTCCTCCCTGTCCGTATGGGCAGGGGAACTCGAAAATCCCGCTTGTCCGTAGTATGTAACCTCTCCAGATGTATCTTTCTTCTGACCGTTGGCACTCCTCGATTGGTATTGGTCAGTGTATCCACAACCGGAGCCTGCGCAGGGGTAAAGTACACAGACGTCACAGAGTGGGCGTGCTGTCCACAGTGGAAACCCTTCCAGTCACAACTGTCTCAGTCTCCTCAGACCCAACTACTGCTGTAGGGTTGCTGTTATTTCCTGAAACAGAGGGGCCTCCTTGCCCAATTGGGTTGGTGGCAGCAATGATCTTTTCACTGTCATCTCCTGTGATTTCATTGCGTGCTGCACCCGTTTGTTCAACCATTCGTCGTCCAGGTGGCATGTTACTGGAGGTATCAGTGTTGATGGCTCTAGGCCATACAAATACATGATTTAACCTAAAATCTTGTTTGTCCCTGCTCAGTTTTTTCTTTTTCTGATTTAACAGGACATTACTGAACCTAGAGACCTTATCCATAAGTTCATATAAAACACGTTAGTTAAATCAGTGCCTATAATGTCAGCTAAACGACTCTCATGTTGACTGATGGTCGTCATGAGATCATCTTCAATTGGTTTAAAATATTCAATTATTAAATTCATATGAGCCCTGCTGGCTTGCAAATTAATTAGTTGCCATTTAGCAAGTAAATCGGGGTGAGAATCCCCATAAGTGGGCATATTTAGAATGCGGAGGCCACGCGGTATCACATTAAAAAATAAACTGGCCTCCAGATGCTGTCTCTGTAAGACAAGACGTTTATATTTAAATAAGTCGTTCTCAATGTTTCTCTTTAATTGTCTTACCAATACTGCGTTCTCCATTCCCGTGTCCTCAATGTTGACAGGTAAGTCATCCGCTGATAGCAATGGGTTCTCTGTACTTTCAAAGAAAAGAGAAAAACCATCTATGGATCCTCTGCCAGTCGCACGTCGTGTGTTGGTAACTCCATCAACATTCTCTCCACTCAAATCACATTGTAAACCTCTCGGTTCTTTTGTAAGGCTCGTACCTGAACTGCCATTTTTCAATCCAGTAGAGCAATTGTTGAGAGTGGTATCCATCCCCGCAGCAAGAAAAATGACCAAAAAATGCACCCAAACAAACAGGAAACAGCAGAAGTAATGTCCCAAACAGAAAATGATAATGGATACCAGGTTTACCAGGTCGCCAGATCGTGTAGCAAACAAATCCAAAGTGCGTAATATCCCCAAGTCAAACGTAGCAACTAATGCCAGCTATAGAACCAAGCCGTGAGGCAAAAGCAGTGCTCAATGTCCAGCAATGAATTTACAACTTCAACGCTAGTAGGCAATGAATAACGGTTCACTTATAAAAAATATACCTTTTTATTTGTACGTAAGCGCTTTCGCGACATTCAAGTCGCTTCCTCAGACGTTAAAATATTATTTAAAATGCATCACTCACATTTATAGAGAGCATCATTTCCTGTGTTGCAACATCACATCCTACGATGTCATATCCTGCTCCAAGGCAATTACTACATCCTGTTCCCATGGATGTCTCTACATACCCTTTAAGTTAGCACAGTCTAAGTCAGGTTATACATTATACTTTAAAATATCACAGTACAATTTGGCGCTTATAATGTGCCAACCGATTACGTTCATAATTAAACACGATCTATTATACAAACACAGAATATAAAATATACATAAAAATAAAAATAATAAAAATAAAGTAAGAATATATGAATATATAAGCAACAAATTGGTCCAATCCATTAGATTGACAAAAACATCAAACAATAATGTCTATTGCCTAAGATTTAGATGTTGGAAGCTGTTAAAAACTATTAGAACTGTTCGGTATCAGCAATATCCGAACCATATCCAGCATATGTCCAGCATCCAAGCCTACAAGAGGCGGGGGGGGGGGGAGAAGGGAACCTATTTCTGGTTCAATGGCACCACACTGTGGAATGTTCCCTGTTTAGTGGATACAGGTTACGTACATATGAAATTAGAACAACTATGTCTGGTTCAGACACACCACTCAGTAAAATGGTCCCTGTTTGGTGGATTCATGTAGCGTGCATGCGAGGTTGAAACAGAATGTTTGTGTGCATGGGCCAGACAGGTCATTGAATTAAATAACAGTGTTACATCAATTATAGTGCGTCCGTCATCCCTTACAGTTGGTACAGGAATATAAATGTTGATAAAAATATATATATATGTAGAATTATACTTTGATCATCATAGTATACATTCATGTCATTCAACAGGACTCTTGGGCAACGAAGCACACAAACTATCAAATCGGGAACCAAACCCAATACTCAAAAAATGTATAAGACAAATTACACTAAGATAATTCCAATAAGTCCTGCCTGGAGTCAGACATTATAGTGACTAGAGTAAAATATATATCCAATAGCAGCTAATAATGCAGACATAATCATGGAGAAAGGTCATTTCACGTACATTTAAGAGAAGTACATCCAGCTCATGTACTGATCTTTCCAGTAAAGGGCATACCCAGTTACAGCAGATAACGCCAGCTGCATCAAGGGAAGGAATAATACATTATCAGAGAATCAATTCCCATGGTACAATGTTAACTTTGGACGAGTCTGTTCTACAAATCTGCCCTTCTTTACAACGACGATTAATGCCCCAGACATTGTCATAGAAGTTGTCGTAGTGGTTATCATAAGGATGATGAAAAGAACAGTTCACTTTCACCAATGTTCACTTGTGAGAAGAGAGTTCTGCCTCTAATGTACAGGTCTAGCCTTAAGTACAGGTTTGATGGAAGTAGAATCATTTAGACCTAGGCACCTATGCGCACCCAGTCTGAAAATCCATTTTAGCTCCATCTCTTGGTTAAATTAACAATGTCACCTCCTCTCATCTTTGGATAGATGACTTGTAATGCTTGAAAAGAAAGGTGTGCTGTACCCGATTCAAGCATATGTTTGGAGATGGCACTATACTTTTCATTCCTGGCATAGGCATACTGATGGTCCCGTATTCTTTCCCTTAACGACCTGTTGGTCTTCCCAACATAGAAGGAATAGCAGGTTGTACAATCGCCACATAGATGACATTCCTGGTGTTACAGTCAGCTGAGTGACGATCTCCCACAGTTTCCCATCATTGGGGCATCTGAAGAATCTTGAAGTGTCAATGTAGGCGCACTGAGCACAAGATCCACACCTTTTGTACCCAACTGCCAGGCTTGGGCCTTATTGTGTGCAGAATTGGATAAGTTGGGAAAGCACAATATTTGCTTCAGGTTGTTACAATTTTTGAAAACATAGTGAGGACAGTTGCCCACAATGTTCCTGGTTTCAGGGTCCGCCATCAAACAATTCCAATTGTCATTGACAACTTTTGTACATACCCTGTATTTGTTCCCAGAGGTAGAATAACTGGAACCAATTTCGCTTGGTTGGATCTGTCCCTCATCACTTGTTGTCCATTCCCAAAGAACGGTTTACCTCGACTCCGTCTGAGGTTAAAGGCCAGATGGCATTGTTTGTCCACAGTGTCCGGATCATATCCTCTACAAACAAAGCTCTCTCTCAGGTTCTCCAATTCCTTTTCAAATACCATGTCATTCGAACAAAGGCGTGAAAGCCTAAGTGCCTGGCCTTTTACTATGTTCAGAAAAACTCTAGGATCGTGCATGCTGTCCGTAGAAAGATAAGATGGGACATAACACGTCTTCCTGTGTATCTTAGTGGAGAACTCGTCTTCAGATTTAATAATGGTAGTATCCAGATAGTCTATAGAGGTGTCTGAGTGTTCCATCGTGAATTGCAAGAAGCTTGACGAACCATTCATGGTCTCATGAAGCATGATCAATGAGGATGTGTCACCTCGCCAAAGAATAAACAAGTCATCAACGAATCGCCTATAAAATATGATGTTATCATTGGACAAAAGAATATCTTTCTCCCAGGCTGCCATGACCAGATTCGCGTATGAATTCGCGCAGCTGGTGCCCATGGCAGCCCCTGTGACCTGTTTATAAATGCATTCATTGAATGTAAATAGATTGTTCTCAAGCACCAGTTCCAGTAGCAGACATAGAAAATCAGTTTCAGTCTCATTCAGACTCTGTGATAACAAGCTCCTAACCATCTGTACGCCGTCCATGTTAGGTATACAGGTGAACAGTGAGACGACATCCATGGTCGTCATCACTATGTTGGACTTATTGTCGATGTTTTCAAGGCAGTTGTACAAGTCTTTCAGGAACTGACCGGTATCCTTAAGGACATGTTGATACTCAGATAGTATCACTTTAAGTCTATGATCCAAGTACACGGAGATTGGCTCAGTTAGCCATCCCGCCCCAGCCACAATGGGTCTCATTGGTGGTCTATTCTGATCCTTGTGAACCTTGGGTAGACCATTGATACTAGGTAGTAGCGGTTGCTCTACACGAAAGTAATCGTACAACTCCTTTGTCAGTACACCCATCTTTACACATTCATCTAGGGTGTTCGAAATGGTAAAGCGACATCTGTTCACAGATTCCAAATCGATCTTCTCATAGGATAAAGAGTTCAACATATCCTGCATGCTGTCCACATAGAAGGACTTGTCCATGACCACAAGGCGGCCTCCTTTGTCCGCTGGTCTGATTACAATTGTGTCATTCATTCTAAGATTTGTCAATGCTTCTTTCTCAGTATTAGATAAATTCTCTTCACTTTTGATGGAATCATAACCCAATCCTTGATATAGTTGATTCTCAATGCCTTTGATGAAGGTGTCAAGGCAAGAGGTTAAAGGAGGGTTATACAGACTCTTTCTCTTAAAACAATGTTCATTTGTAGAACTCTGCGGGTCAAACATCAGCTTTAGGCCCACATTTCTAACAAAAAGTCTCAGGGATATCATAATATCACTGATGTCCAATTTCGTGCTTGGAATGAAGGTGAGGCCTCTCTCAAGGACCCTTATTTCATTTCTCGTCAGACAGTGTTTGGAAATATTCCAAACTAATGTTGATTTGTCCATCTCTTCCATGTGAAAACAGATGTCTCCACCTGATTGTCTCTCCTCTTCGGTTCCCTCTCTGTTCCATAATCGAGAGATCGTTTCCTCCCTGTCCGTATGGGCAGGGGAACTTCCGGAAAATCCCGCTTGTCCGTAGTATGTAACCTCTCCAGATGTATCTTTCTTCTGACCGTTGGCGCTCCTCGATTGGTATTGGTCAGTGTATCCACAACCGGAGCCTGCGCAGGGGTAAAGTACACAGACGTCACAGAGTGGGGCGTGCTGTCCACAGTGGAAACCCTTCCAGTCACAACTGTCTCAGTCTCCTCAGACCCAACTACTGCTGTAGGGTTGCTGTTATTTCCTGAAACAGAGGGGCCTCCTTGCCCAATTGGGTTGGTGGCAGCAATGATCTTTTCACTGTCATCTCCTGTGATTTCATTGCGTGCTGCACCTGTTTGTTCAACCATTCGTCGTCCAGGTGGCATGTTACTGGAGGTATCAGTGTTGATGGCTCTAGGCCATACAAATACATGATTTAACCTAAAATCTTGTTTGTCCCTGCTCAGTTTTTTCTTTTTCTGATTTAACAGGACATTACTGAACCTAGAGACCTTATCCATAAGTTCATATAAAAACACGTTAGTTAAATCAGTGCCTATAATGTCAGCTAAACGACTCTCATGTTGACTGATGGTCGTCATGAGATCATCTTCAATTGGTTTAAAATATTCAATTATTAAATTCATATGAGCCCTGCTGGCTTGCAAATTAATTAGTTGCCATTTAGCAAGTAAATCGGGGTGAGAATCCCCATAAGTGGGCATATTTAGAATGCGGAGGCCACGCGGTATCACATTAAAAAATAAACTGGCCTCCAGATGCTGTCTCTGTAAGACAAGACGTTTATATTTAAATAAGTCGTTCTCAATGTTTCTCTTTAATTGTCTTACCAATACTGCGTTCTCCATTCCCGTGTCCTCAATGTTGACAGGTAAGTCATCCGCTGATAGCAATGGGTTCTCTGTACTTTCAAAGAAAAGAGAAAAACCATCTATGGATCCTCTGCCAGTCGCACGTCGTGTGTTGGTAACTCCATCAACATTCTCTCCACTCAAATCACATTGTAAACCTCTCGGTTCTTTTGTAAGGCTCGTACCTGAACTGCCGTTTTTCAATCCAGTAGAGCAATTGTTGAGAGTGGTATCCATCCCCGCAGCAAGAAAAATGACCAAAAAATGCACCCAAACAAACAGGAAACAGCAGAAGTAATGTCCCAAACAGAAAATGATAATGGATACCAGGTTTACCAGGTCGCCAGATCGTGTAGCAAACAAATCCAAAGTGCGTAATATCCCCAAGTCAAACGTAGCAACTAATGCCAGCTATAGAACCAAGCCGTGAGGCAAAAGCAGTGCTCAATGTCCAGCAATGAATTTACAACTTCAACGCTAGTAGGCAATGAATAACGGTTCACTTATAAAAAATACCTTTTTATTTGTACGTAAGCGCTTTCGCGACATTCAAGTCGCTTCCTCAGACGTTAAAATGTTATTTAAAATGCATCACTCACATTTATAGAGAGCATCATTTCTGTGTTGCAACATCACATCCTACGATGTCATATCCTGCTCCAAGGCAATTACTACATCCTGTTCCCATGGATGTCTCTACATACCCTTTAAGTTAGCACAGTCTAAGTCAGGTTATACATTATACTTTCTCTACTGGGAACACATTTATTTACAACAAAGCATAGATAAGAAGAGACTACCCCGGGGACTTAGATTGAACAAAAGACCAATGTGGAAAAATATGGATGATTCACTTTCTAAGGAATGGCAAGATATTTTAGAGGATGCCAGCTACAAACTTATTTGTCTGCTAGTAAGGAACAACCTTAGTGTGCAGGAAGCTACAAAGGCTGACATCACATCTTTAAAAACTACATTGGAAAATGAGAACCACAATGACCTAGATGCTAAATTTGAGCTACTTAAAGAAAGAGTGAGAGGATATGAGCAGTCCATTAAAGAAAGAAAGATTAATAAAATGAAATGAGATCAACTGGACAAAGATGATCCTGGGAGACTTACTAGGAGGTACAATAATAATATCAACAACAACAGGAGAACCAACAACAAACAAGGTTTTAGTTATTACAGGGGATATAAGGGAAAATATAACCATGCCAGCAGACTTCAACGGGATTTTCCCAGTGGAGATCCTCGCACAAAACCAGACAGGGGCACAATACAGGACCACCAGGAGACTGCCCCTCCAACATCTCATTCCCCACAATCCCAATCCCCTCTGGCTATCAACACTCCGCAGAAGCCTTTGACATCACAGAAGGATCAGGACAGGAACTTAAGCCACAGCGGCAACCAGAACCGACAAAGAGTTCTACAGGACGAATTACAGGACTACCAGGACAACCGGGACCACAGACAATCCAGCTACCAGGAGCAGCAGCACCATCACAGAGACCAATTTCTTCGGAAAGACCAATATCGACAGCACAGACATCAACCACCACACGAATACCAAAGCCAGCACCAGTACCAGGACAAGAACGATGACCACCACCAGAGCCCCAGAGCTTGTCCCTCTTACCAGGTCCCCCCATACCACAGCCACAGTGAGGAATACTACTACAACCCACCGAGATTCCAGAAAGCAGAGGAGGAATTCCAGAGGTCTCATACTCTATCCACAAACTCCCAGGGAGACAGGAGAACCAAACAGTGGACAGGGGTGAGGGAAATACAATACCTGGGCAATCCCGACTGGAACCCTGACTACAACCCGGGTCCCAGGCTCAGACAGAGGAAACAGCCACAATAACAGGTACAGTAACAACAACAACAACAGGTACCACAATAACAGGTGCTCCACTTATCTGGAACCACTCTGTTAAAGCACTGACTGAAGAGGAAAAAAGTGTGTTGTCCAAAGGACTTACTTTTGTACAAAGCTGCAGGAGTGAGGCTGCTCAAGTACTGATAGACCTTAAAATGTTTGTGAGGAAGCTCAACTTAAGGGTACAGTTTCATGGCAAAAGTAATGACACTGAAAATAAGCCTATTGATGAAACTATAAAAAGGCCTAGCAGCTATTGTCCACCACTACATCAAACACTAGCTGCTTTCAAAGTGAAATGTGAGATGGATATCAGGAAACTGCTTAAAAAACCTCCAAAGAAAAAACTTTATAACTTAACACAGGGAGAAAGAAAAGCATTACTTGAGCTAGGCAATGATAAATCCAGGCGTGTAATGAAGGCAGACAAGGGAGGAGGTATACTTGTGACTGATACCACTATCTACAACCAAAAGATAGAGAACATGCTGGAGGATAACAGATTTTATGAGTTATTTGCCATGGATGACATAAAAAGAGCATATGATTTATGGAACACTAATCTCACCACATTATGGGAAGAAAAACTTATCACTGAAAATCTTTATAATTATTTATGGAGCCCATGCCCACGTTTGCCTTACTTTTTTGGAATACCAAAGCCACACAAGAACAGAGAAGACCCACCTTATAAACCGGTGGTAGCAAGTGGAGGTTCCCTTACTGAAGCCATAGCCATTTACCTTGATTACTTGCTGAAACCTCTAGCAGAAAAGAATAAGTCATACATAAGAGATTCAATGGATTTTTTGAAGAAAATAAAAAACATTACAGTGGAAGCTGACAGTATTTTGGTAACTATTGATGTGGAAACCTTGTACACAGTGCTCCCTCACAATTACTGTATAACAGCAGCTATGGAGTCTTTTAAGAAACATAATCAGGGTACACAGGCACAACTGCAAAAGTTAAGCAAGCTCATTAATCTTGTACTGAACTTCAATTTCTTTACTTTCAATGGCAAACACTACAAACAAAAAACTGGTATAGCAATGTGGGCTGCCATGGTTCCCAGCATAGCTAACATAGCCCTGGGCAAATGGGAGGAGGACTTTGTGTTAAACAACACAGTCTACATGCAGCATATCACATGCTATTTACGTTTTATTGACGATATCTTTATTGTGTGGGAAGGTGACACCTTGCAGCTTGGAGATTTTATCACTTACCTCAATCAAACAACCCCTTCCTTAAGTTTACCTCTTCCCATAGCTGTACTTCAACCACTTTCTTAGATATGCAGATTTCCAAGGACACCAACAATAACAGAATCACCACTGATCTATTCAGAAAACCAATGAGGGTTAACTTATTACTCCACAGTAAAAGTCTACATCCTACAAAAAACAAGTATAATGTAGTGAAATCCCAAGGCTATAGATTAGCTCGAATTACCACAGAGATGGAACCATTTTTGAGAAACCTGAACAACTTAGAGAATGATTTTCTAGTGAGAGGCTATGAAAGTCAGATGTTAAAAAAAATCCTGGAACCCATTATAGAACTGAAAAGGACTGAAGCATCTTCACTCAACCTCCCCAGTAGAAAAATGTTAATTATACAATGCCTCCTAAAAAACGTGCACGCTGACTGGCCAGCCCAACCAGCGTGCCCGTTGTAAATCCCTCAATATACTAACGGAAAAAGGTCCGGTCGCCCGGACTTTTTCCGTTATAAAACTGTCTTGCTATGTTAAATGAGTTTAACATAGCGACACAGGTTTAAAAAAAGCAACGCAGATCTCCGTTGCTTTTTTTTTTTAACCTGTCTCGCTATGTTAAATGGGTTTAACATAGCGAGACAGCTTTAAAATAAGCAATGGAGATCTCCGTTGCTTATTTTAAAGCTGTCTCGCTATGTTAAACCAATTTAACATAGCGAGACAGTAAAAAGCAACGGAGATCTTGCGTTCTCCGTTGCTTTTGCCCAACTCTGATGTACTGCGAGGCATGCGCAGTACATCAGAACTGCCGCGGAACACCAGACAGCTGTGGAAGGGCAGCAAAGAGGCATTATACAATGCCATTATTTAAGAAAACTAATTATTTATTTTCTTAAATAATGTCATTAATAATAATAACCACTTCTGGGTGTGGGTAATGCTGGATTTACCCACGGTTGTCTTTGTTTGGTCCCTCGGGCTTCGCCCTCAGGACCAAACCACGCCAACCGTGGGTAAATCCAGCATTACCCACACCCAGGCGTGGGTTATTGCTATAGTAATCCCACAGAGAATAACAAATGCAAAAATAGCTGCATCCTGACATACACTTTGGATTATCACAGTACCAAAAATATTATTGAAGAAAACTGGGACATTGTCACAGGAAACCCTTTTCTGATTAACATCTTAGGTGAAGCCCCATCATTTGTTTATAGGAAGGCCAGGAATATTAGAAGTTTTGTTGAATTTAAACCTAGACCATGTGAGAAAAGCACTAAAAGATGTGAAACTAATTGTACATTTTGTAAATTTATACAGCAAGGTGATAGTTTTTATTGCCCTTATTTAAAGAAGATCATTAAAACCAGTGCAGGGGGTGACTGTAACATTAAAAAAGTAATTTACAGGGCACAGTGCAGTGAATGTGATGCATTCTATCTGGGCAAGACTGTAAATAAACTCACGCGAAGGATTTCATGTCATCTGTCAGAAATCCGCTCTGGATGTAAAAATAGTGCACTAGCCAAACACCTTTCTCTTCATAAAAGACACACAGGTTTTAAGTTCCAGATCCTGGATCGCATAGACATGGATGATCTTGAAGGAGACATCCTGAATATTCTGGAGAAACATGAAATTATGTGGCAATTAAAGCTGAACTCTTTTAGAAAGCCTGGACTAAACTACTACTGTTCAATTAAAAGTGCACTGGAACTTAGAAAATTGCCACATTGTTTACATGACTAATTGTATTTTGTTTTATTTTCTTCTACAAATTGGTTTTAAATACCATTTTAAATCATTTGAAATTTAAGTGTATATTTTGTTTCCATCATCATACATATATATATATATATATATATATTTTTTTATATATATTGTTTCTGGTTCTCTTTTTTCCACTTTATTCAAAATGATGGTAATAACAATACTAACTAATTATACAATTATATAGGTTTTTAGGGTTCTTGTACACCGACCTGAAGAAGTCTAGAAGGACGAAAGCGATCTTTGTTAACAATAGGTTATGAAAATAGAAACTGATTTTTACATGCAAAATGTATATGTATATATTTATATATCATTTTTGATCGCAAAATGAACTAAGGTTGATATATTTCTAGCCATGTAGTATATTGCCTTGTATAAAATCACAGACTTAATAATCTACTTAATAATTTGGTTAAATAAGATGTACCATTAAAGTACATTAGGGCTATATATTATTATGACAGCTACTAGGTAGGGCAGGACCAGCTCAAACGTCACACTGATGGGGAAGGGATGTGAATTTAACATGTGTACCAATAACACTTTGTTTTACAGCACAATAAACCACTCCCATGCCTGATAAAAAGTATATATATATTTAGAAAGCTTGTGAGGAAATTATTACTCTATTTTTGTTTTACTTGGATCGCTTGTCTGTGTACTTAATAAAGGATTTTCGACTGGAAACAGACTGCCTGCCTTGCTTGGATTACTTTCGAATACTTAGTAATGCTGTAGAATTATATATTTTCTATTATTACTTTTTGACTTGACAAGTTTACGTTCACTACTTCTACTACTATTGTCTGATCTGATTAATATACAGTGATTAACTAGAAATATATGGACTGAAAATCTTCCACACAGAGAAGTTTCTTACACTGTTTTGTTTTTAGACCTACTACACTTTAGTGGTTGTTTTGAGAGTTTGGGGATACCACGGAGATTACTTGTTTTTAGTCCTGCTGACCTTCATTCCTCTTCTCTCTAGAGCATATCTCCATCTCTCCAGGATCTCCTTCACCTGTTCCCTACTCTTACTACAGATCACAATGTCATCTGCAAACATCATAGTCCACAGGGACTCCTGTCTGATCTCGTCTGTCAACCTGTCCATCACCATTGCAAATAAGAAAGGGCTCAGATCTGATCCTTGATGTAATCCCATCTCCACCTTAAACACATCCATCACTCCTACCGCAGACCTCACTGCTGTCACACTACCCTCGTACATACTTCTCTGACACTCCCAACTTCCTCATACAGTACCACAACTCCTCTCTAGGCACCCTGCCATATGCTTTCTCTAAGTCTACAAAAACACAATGCAACTCCTTCTGACCTTCTCTGTACTTCTCCATCAACACTCTCAGAGCAAACATCGCATCTGTAGTGCTCTTTCCTGGCATGAAACCATACTGCTGAGCAGTAATCTTCACGTCCCTTCTTAACCTAGCTTCCACTACTCTTTCCCATAACTTCATGCTGTGACTGATCAATTTAATCCCTCTGTAGTTACTACAGCTTCTTAAAAATCGGTACCAAAACACTTTTTCTCCATTCCTCAGGCATCCTCTCACTTTCTAAAATTTCATAAAGCAATCTGGTTAAAAACTCCACTGCCATTTCACCTAAACACCTCCATGCTTCCACAGATATGTCATCTGAACCAACAGCCTTTCCATTCTTCATCCTCTTCATAGCTATCCTTACTTCCTCCTTGCTAATCCACTGCACTTCATGATTCACTATCCCCACATCATCCAACCTTCTCTCCCTCTCATTCTCTTCATTCATCAACCCCTCAAAGTACTCTTTCCATCTGCTCAACACACTCTCCTCACTTGTGAGTATGTTTCCCTCATTATCCTTTATCATCTTTACCTGCTGCACATATTTCCTAGCTCGGTCCCTCTGTCTAGCCAATCGGTACAGGTCCTTTTCTCCCTCCTTAGTGTCCAACCTTTCATACAACTCTTCATACGCCTTATCCTTAGCCTTCGCCACCTCTCTCTTTGCCATGCACCTCATCTCCTAATACTCCTGTCTACTTTCTTCATCTCTCTGGCAATCCCACTTCTTCTTTACCAACCTCTTTCTCTGTATACTCTCCTGTACTTCCTTGTTCCACCACATATTTGAATTTAATGAGGGTGAGGTGTTATATATAAATGGAAAAGTTTGGCTGTTTATGCATTTTTATTTGTAAATGGTCTGATGAAGCCACATTTGGTGGTGAAAGTGCTTACCTATCTAAAAATAAATGTGATTTTATTTTACTGAATGGTGATACAAGTCGTGCTTCAGTGTACCATTGCTGTTTTTTGCTTTGTCTACATAGTACAACAGAGACTGTTTGCCTACTAGGGAACATTCTTTCTTGGATTATTCTGTTTTTGTACTTGTTATAATCAGTAGGAGCATGGCGGAACTAAATGCTGAAAGTAATGTTGAACTGGATTATAATCCATTAAGGTCGAGAGAGAATAAACAACATCCAAGACTATTGGGTATGTTAAATAATACTACTAATCCTCTGATGGTGGAATGTAAATCGATTGATACATCATCCTATCAAGAAGATGTTAATGTTGATTATTACAAACTGAGAATGCTTGTAAATACAATTGAGAATGATGTATTTAAGCTTAAAAGATTACAGCTACAAAGATTCCATTTTGAAGCATGTATACACTATAAAGTAATACCTCGTGGCTTACGAATACTAAAAATGCCAACATATGGGGCACAATACCCTGAGCTACTAAGCCAGTGGCAGAAGATTAACATGGAAACAAGCTTTAGCTACTTGAAGCTCATGAATGAGTTCTTTAAACCTCATGAACTAGAACTTATACAGAGCATAGAACAGCAGCAAGAAGCACTATATACCCAATTTCCAGCTATACATGTTGATAAATTTATGGGAACTGCCATGGATAATGTGAGTGTGTATGAACGTAGATTAACAGAACAAAAAAGGAAGAACTTAGATAGAGACATAGCCGATTTTAAGGGTGGTAATGTCTTTTCATGGCCTAGACCTCAGAGAAATAATAGACCTGAACAGAATGCAAATGTAAATGAGAATGAACGTAGTTCAGAGTCTCAAAATAAGAGAGAATTTTGACTGTTAAACCAGTGGGAACATATAATAAAGTTCCAGATAGTGATGTACAAAATCCTGTTCCTATAATGCAAGAGAATATTGATCTATCACTTCAAATGACAATGAGTAATGGAAGTCAACCTAATCCTGAAACACAGCAGTCCAGTGATATACCACCTGGCCAACCAGTAGTGAGAAGGAAAGATACCACCAATAATGGACAACAAACATATCCAATTTTTCCACTACCAATTCGACAAGAAAGAGGGAGACAAACATTTCGATCCAGGAGTCGAAACAGGATGAAAAGGAAGGAGCAGTTGGACAACATGGAGTATCCAACCTTGAAAAGGATGTGGCAGCAGAACTAAATCAATATATTGTTTGGAATATATTGCATAGACAATTAGAGAAAACAGAGATCTCAGTTCTAGAGAAGGTACTTTCATTTATACCAGCGCAGTCACCTGATTTACCAGACACATTGATTGACTTAAAAGTTTTTCTTAGGAATGTTATGCTGAAATTGACATTTCCCATGGACATGGTTAGTAATATTCATCAATATAAAAAGCCTAGTAATTATACACCTGTAAATCATCCCATCTTAGAAGCTTTTGGAAAAATATGTGAAGATGAAATATATGTCTAGGAATAAAGAGCAACATAACAGGTATGTAAATGTAAGTAAACGAGAGGGTAGCACTGAAACATCTCCAACATAACAGGTATGTAAATGTAAGTAAACAAGAGAAGGTAGCACTGAAACATTTCCAACATAACAGGTATGTAAATGTAAGTAAACAAGAAAAGGTAGCACTGAAACATCTCCGACATAACAGGTATGTAAATGTAAGTAAACAAGAGAAGGTACCACTGGAACATCCCCAACATAACAGGTATGTAAATGTAACTGAACAAGAGAAGGTAGCACTGAAACATCTCCAACATAACAGGTATGTAAATGTAACTAAATAAGAGAAGGTAGCACTGAAACATCTCCAACATAACAGGCATGTAAATGTAATTAAACAAGAGAAGGTAGCACTGAAGCATCTCCAACATAACAGGTATGTAAATGTAACTAAACAAGAGAAGGTAGCACTGAAACATCTCCAATATAACAGGTATGTAAATGTAACTAAACAAGAGAAGGTACACTGAAAAATTTCCAATATAACAGGTATGTAAATGTAACTAAACAAGAGAAGGTAGCACTGACACATCTCCAACATAACAGGTATGTAAATGTAACTAAACAAGAGAAGGCAGCACTGAAACATCTCCAACATAACAAGTATTTAAATGTAACTAAACAAGAGAAGGTAGCACTGAAACATCTCCAGCATAACAGGTATGTAAATGTAACTAAACAGGAGAAGGCAGCACTGAAACATCTCCAACATAACTGGTATGTAAATTTAACTAAACAAGAGAATGTAGCACTGAAACATCTCCAACATAGCAGGCATGTAAATGTAATTAAACAAGAGAAGGTAGCACTGAAACATCTCCAGCATAACAGGTATGTAAATGTAACAAAACAAGAGAAGGTAGCACTGAAAAATCTCCAACATAACAGGTATGTAAATGTAACTAAACAAGAGAAGGTAGCACTGAAACATCTCCAACATAACAGGTATGTAAATGTAACTAAACAAGAGAAGGTAGCACTGACACATCTCCAACATAACAGGCATGTAAATCTAACTAAACAAGAGAAGGTAGCACTGAAAAATCTCCAACATAACAGGTATGTAAATGTAACTAAACAAGAGAAGGTAGCACTGAAACATCTCCAACATAAGAGGTATGTAAGTGTAACTAAACAAGAGAAGGTAGCACTCACACATCTCCAACATAACAGGTATGTAAATGTAACTAAACAAGAGAAGGTAGCACTGAAAAATCTCCAACATAACAGGTATGTAAATGTAACTAAACAAGAGAAGGTAGCACTGAAACATCTCCAGCATAACAGGTATGTAAATGTAACTAAACAAGAGAAGGCAGCACTGAAACATCTCCAACATAACAGGTATGTAAATGTAACTAAACAAGAGAATGTTGCACTGAAACATCTCCAACATAACAGGCATGTAAATGTAATTAAACAAGAGAAGGTAGCACTGAAATATCTCCAACATAATAGGCATGTAAATCTAACTAAACAAGAGAAGGTAGCACTGAAACATCTCCAAACATAACAGGTATGTAAATCTAGCTAAACAAGATAAGGTTGCACTGAAACATCTCCAACATAACAGGTATGTAAATGTAACTAAAGATGAGAAGGTAGCACTGACACATCTCCAACATAACAGGTATGTAAATGTAAATGAACAAGAGAAGGTAGCACTGAAACATCTCCAACATAACAGGTATGTAAATGTAACTAAACAAGAGAAGGCAGCACTGAAACATCTCCAACATAACAGGTATGGAAATGTAACTAAACAAGAGAAGGTAGCACTGAAAAATCTCCAACATAACAGGTATGTAAATGTAACTAAACAAGAGAAGGTAGCACTGAAACATCTCCAAAATAACAGGTATGTAAATGTAACTAAACAAGAGAAGGTAGCACTGAAACATCTCCAACATAATAGGCATGTAAATCTTACTAAACAAGAGAAGGTAGCACTGAAACATCTCCAAACATAACAGGTATGTAAATCTATCTAAACAAGAGAAGGTAGCACTGAAATATCTCCAACATAACAGGTATGTAAATCTAGCTAAACAAGCGAAGGTAGCACTGAAACATCTCCAACATAACAGGTATGTAAATGTAACTAAACATGAGAAGGTAGAACTGAAACATCTCCAACATAACAGGTATGTAAATGTAACTAAACAAGAGAAGGCAGCACTGAAACATCTCCAACATAACAGGTATGTAAATGTAACTAAACAAGAGAAGGCAGCACTGAAACATCTCCAACATAACAGGTATGTAAATGTAACTAAACAAGAGAAGGTAGCACTGAAACATCTCCAAAATAACAGGTATGTAAATGTAACTAAACAAGAGAAGGTAGCACTGAAACATCTCCAACATAACAGGTATGTAAATGTAACTAAAGATGAGAAGGTAGCACTGACACATCTCCAACATAACAGGTATGTAAATTTAAATGAACAAGAGAAGGTAGCACTGAAACATCTCCAACATAACAGGTATGTAAATGTAACTAAACAAGAGAAGGCAGCACTGAAACATCTCCAACATAACAGGTATGTAAATGTAACTAAACAAGAGAAGGTAGCACTGAAACATCTCCAACATAACAGGTATGTAAATGTAACTAAACAAGAGAAGGTAGCACTGAAACATCTCCAGCATAACAGGTATGTAAATGTAACTAAACAGGAGAAGGCAGCACTGAAACATCTCCAACATAACAGGTATGTAAATTTAACTAAACAAGAGAATGTAGCACTGAAACATCTCCAACATAGCAGGCATGTAAATGTAATTAAACAAGAGAAGGTAGCACTGAAACATTTCCAACATAACAGGCATGTAAATCTAACTAAACAAGAGAAGGTAGCACTGAAACATCTCCAACATAACAGGTATGTAAATGTAACTAAACAAGAGAAGGTAGCACTGAAACATCTCCAGCATAACAGGTATGTAAATGTAACTAAACAAGAGAAGGCAGCACTGAAACATCTCCAACATAACAGGTATGTAAATGTAACTAAAGGAGAGAATGTAGCACTGAAACATCTCCAACATAACAGGCATGTAAACGTAATTAAACAAGAGAAGGTAGCACTGAAACATCTCCAACATAATAGGCATGTAAATCTAACTAAACAAGAGAAGGTAGCACTGAAACATCTCCAGCATAACAGGTATGTAAATCTAACTAAACAAGAGAAGGTAGCACTGAAACATCTCCAACATAACAGGTATGTAAATGTAACTAAACAAGAGAAGGCAGCACTGAAACATCTCCAACATAACAGGTATGGAAATGTAACTAAACAAGAGAAGGTAGCAGTGAAACATCTCCAACATAACAGGTATATAAATGTAACTAAACGAGAAGGTAGCACTGAAACATCTCCAACATAACAGGTATGTAAATGTAACTAAACAAGAGAAGGTAGCACTGAAACATCTCCAACATAACAGGTATGTAAATGTAACTAAACAAGAAAAGGCAGCACTAAAACATCTCCAACATAACAGGTATGTAAATGTAACTAAACAAGAGAAGGCAGCACTGAAACATCTCCAAAATAACAGGTATGTAAATGTAACTAAACAAAAGAAGGTAGCACTGAAACATCTCCAACATAACAGGTATGTAAATGTAACTAAGCAAGAGAAGGTAGCACTGAAACATCTCCAACATAGCAGGTATATAAATGTAAGTAAACAAGAGAAGGTAGCACTGAAACATCTCCAACATAACAGGTATGTAAATGTAACTAAACAAGAGAAGGTAGCACTGAAACGTCTCCAACATAACAGGTATGTAACTCTAACTAAACAAGAGAAGGTAGCACTGAAACGTCTCCAACATAACAGGTATGTAAATCTAACTAAACAAGAGAAGGTAGCACTGAAACTTCTCCAACATAACAGGTATGTAAATGTAACTAAACAAGAGAAAGTAGCACTGAAACATCTCCAACATAACAGGTATGGAAATGTAACTAAACAAGAGAAGGTAGCAGTGAAACATCTCCAACATAACAGGTATATAAATGTAACTAAATGAGAAGGTAGCACTGAAACATTTCCTACATAACAGGTATGTAAATTTAACTAAACAAGAGAATGTAGCACTGAAACATCTCCAACATAGCAGGCATGTAAATGTAATTAAACAAGAGAAGGTAGCACTGAAACATTTCCAACATAACAGGCATGTAAATCTAACTAAACAAGAGAAGGTAGCACTGAAACATCTCCAACATAACAGGTATGTAAATGTAACTAAACAAGAGAAGGTAGCACTGAAACATCTCCAGCATAACAGGTATGTAAATGTAACTAAACAAGAGAAGGCAGCACTGAAACATCTCCAACATAACAGGTATGTAAATGTAACTAAAGGAGAGAATGTAGCACTGAAACATCTCCAACATAACAGGCATGTAAATGTAATTAAACAAGAGAAGGTAGCACTGAAACATCTCCAACATAATAGGCATGTAAATCTAACTAAACAAGAGAAGGTAGCACTGAAACATCTCCAGCATAACAGGTATGTAAATCTAACTAAACAAGAGAAGGTAGCACTGAAACATCTCCAACATAACAGGTATGTAAATGTAACTAAACAAGAGAAGGCAGCACTGAAACATCTCCAACATAACAGGTATGGAAATGTAACTAAACAAGAGAAGGTAGCAGTGAAACATCTCCAACATAACAGGTATATAAATGTAACTAAACGAGAAGGTAGCACTGAAACATCTCCAACATAACAGGTATGTAAATGTAACTAAACAAGAGAAGGTAGCACTGAAACATCTCCAACATAACAGGTATGTAAATGTAACTAAACAAGAAAAGGCAGCACTAAAACATCTCCAACATAACAGGTATGTAAATGTAACTAAACAAGAGAAGGCAGCACTGAAACATCTCCAAAATAACAGGTATGTAAATGTAACTAAACAAAGAAGGTAGCACTGAAACATCTCCAACATAACAGGTATGTAAATGTAACTAAGCAAGAGAAGGTAGCACTGAAACATCTCCAACATAGCAGGTATATAAATGTAAGTAAACAAGAGAAGGTAGCACTGAAACATCTCCAACATAACAGGTATGTAAATGTAACTAAACAAGAGAAGGTAGCACTGAAACGTCTCCAACATAGCGTCTCCAACATAACAGGTATGTAAATCTAACTAAACAAGAGAAGGTAGCACTGAAACTTCTCCAACATAACAGGTATGTAAATGTAACTAAACAAGAGAAAGTAGCACTGAAACATCTCCAACATAACAGGTATGGAAATGTAACTAAACAAGAGAAGGTAGCAGTGAAACATCTCCAACATAACAGGTATATAAATGTAACTAAATGAGAAGGTAGCACTGAAACATCTCCAACATAACAGGTATGTAAATGTAACTAAACAAGAGAAGGTAGCACTGAAACTTCTCCAACATAACAGGTATGTAAATGTAACTAAACAAGAAAAGGCAGCACTGAAACATCTCCAACATAACAGGTATGTAAATGTAACTAAACAAGAGAAGGCAGCACTGAAACATCTCCAACATAACAGGTATGTAAATGTAACTAAACAAGAGAAGGCAGCACTGAAACATCTCTAACATAACAGGTATGTAAATGTAACTAAACAAGAGAAGGTAGCACTGAAACATCTCCAACATAACAAGTATGTAAATCTAACAAAACAAGAGAAGACAACACTGAAACATCTCCAAACAGACACATCTCTGGTTATTAGATCTGCCGACAAGGAAGGCATGACAGTAGTGATGGATAGGGAGTTTTATTTCAATTCATTACATTATATGTTATCTGATACAAAAGTATATAAGATCATTACCCTTGTGGAAATACACACAATGCAACAATTGATGAGAATTAATATTAATGATAGTATGTTTAGATACAATCTGTCATTAGAATTGGTTCGGTTCCTTACAGTTGAACATCCCCTGATTCTATAATTTCAAGGACAGCCTAAAATACATAAAAATAAAGTTAGGCCACCCTTTAGACCAATTCTAGCAGATAAAGGGTGGCTAACAGAACCATACTCCATTTTTGTTAAAAGGCAGGAGACCAGTATTGAATGGAGTAGAAGTTGTGCTAAAAGATTCAAAAAAATTTTTGGAAAGCCGTTTTATATTCAGTCAGGTACCAAATAATAGTGAGAATATATATTTAGTAACAGTCGATGTGGCATCTTTATTCACCTCAATTCCTAATGAGGAAGCCCTACACCTATTAAGGAATTTTCTTACAATGAAAAGCGGATATAATAAAATGTTGATAGATACTACATGTATGTTTATGGACATAGTACTTTAGAACAATGTATTTGTTTTGATGGTACATACTATCTCCACCGTGAAGGCATAGCTATGGGCATCTGTTGTGCCAACAGCTACGCCAATGCAGTTATGGCACAGTGGGAGATGGAATGTATGTTTCCATTGGAGCTATATAGAAATATGTGAGTTTCTATCGTCGTTTTGTGGATGATATTTGTCTTGTATGGGTAGGTCCCCTCTCACTACTTACAACTTTTGTAGAAGTAATAGAAAATACATCCAATTTTTTGAAGTTTGAATTGAAATATTCTACAGAGGGAATAGCATTCCTAGATATTTTTTCTCAATAAATGAACAAGGATCATTTGAGACTAGGATATATCGGAAATACTGTTATACTAACACACTTCTGCATAGGTCAAGCATGCACCCAAGGAAAACATTTAAGAACATAGTAAAAGGACAGGGAATGCGTGTATCACGTCTGAGCAATAAGTATAATGTGTGTATTGATGGTCTTATTCAATTACAGGAAAATTTATATAAAAGGGGATATCAAGATACAGAAGTCGTTCCAGTATTAGAAGAAGTTAGAACAATGAGAAATAGTAGAGCAAAGCCCTATTTCTCTAAAAGCCCCAATATGGCTTTACAAGTGAGTAATGTAACAGCAATGCATAATAAAGTGAATCCGGTTAAAGTCATGATACCATACACTAGTGACATTAATAGAGTTAAGAGTGTGTTTTATAAACACTGGTCATTGCTAATGACAGATAATAAAATTAAAGCAGTGTTAGGTAAACAACCTAACTTCTGTTTTAAGAATAGGAAAAATCTTAAAAGGATATTGTGTTATCCGAAATAAATAAAAGCTCCAATTGATTTGACAATGACAGGAACTAGGAAGTGTGATCACTGTAATATGTGCCAATATATTAAACAAACTAACCAGTTTGTACACCCTGAAACACAGGTAGTACATAAAGTATATAACCTGATGGATTGTAATAGTAGGAATATAATATACTTGGCACAATGTGACTGCTGCTCAAGATTCTATGTGGGCAAAACTAATAGAACATTCAATTAGCGTATGAGGGAACATACCGATAGTATAAAGAATAGGGACTCCATTTGTGCATTGTCCAAATATAATGAAATGAGTATTGTAAACCACAATTTCAAATGTATAGGCCTAGAACAAGTTAGTCCTGGAAACAGGATGGGAAACACTATAAATCTTATAGAAAAGAGTGAACTTAGATGGATTTTAAAACATAAAGCTGAAAAAGGGCTGGGCCTTAATGGCAAAATATCTATAAGGAGTGTACTGGAAGCAAGGGGGTTACCTCGTAAATAGTGATGTACATATGCACATTAGGTAGTATAGGATGTATATCATATACGTATCCATTAATCTACAGTATAACAGCATAAAATCGGTCCTACATTATGACTGGACCAAGGAATATTTAGTAACATGTGTAGAGGTGTGCATATAAGTGAATCTATATATGTAGCCATAAGGTCAGTTTTATATGAATATGCACCTAAAAGGAATAGATGATTAGTTACTTATGCAAAGGTTACTACATACAGTTTGGATTATATTTGTTTATATATATAAAACATTTTTATTTATAATTTGTTATATATTATGATATGCATTTTATTGTTTGCATAGAAGAATATGTGTGCTGTGGTATAGATCTTGGTACCATATGTACCTAGAATATGCTCTACAGTTTAGTATATGTGACTTAAATGATATAAAGTGATGGTATACATAATAGAGAATGGATACTTTGGTCAGTTATAAAACATCTTCATATGAAATGCAATCTAGTTATTAGGGTTGCATCTATTATTATTTGTCATTCCCTATTGTTACTTTTTAAAAGTGTTTAATAGATGAATTTAGTCTGAAGAAGTAGATATATGCCCATGTTAACAGCTAATTGGTTGGATGTTATAATAACGTATTTCTATGGGTGTATTATACAGTGGTGAATAGTTGTATTAGTCTTATATAGTACCATATATGTGGAACATATAATGGAATTGTTTATTTTTGTAAAAAATTTTAAAGTATATAAATATGACAACTTTGCACTAGGTAAATATGATGCTATTTCGCTTATATATCATAGGAAATGTAAGTTGGAAGTAGCTGATAAAGAGCTATTCATATGGCCATGATTTTTAAAAAAATGGAGATATAGCTTGATGACGTCATGACTAGGAGCACTTTTGCAAAGTAAACAGTAGAGTAAGTCCTTATGTATTCATGCTGAAAGGAGGTTTTATCGTAAATGTGAACCTGATAAGTCGATATTTAGCTGCAATATAGAACGTAGTATGGGCATGCATAAAAAGGTTTGCCTTTCATCTATGTTTAAGAAGATATATGGTACATATTTAACCGTCTATCTGAACGACGTGAAGTAGAAATTATCGCTGATTGACTTCTGACAGCATATAAGTGCTATAAGTTGAACAGTTATATTGTACCATGTTTGATGGTATTACATCTTTCACTTCAAAGGACTTAGCTATATCTAAGGGCTGAATTGAAGGGGCAAATTCAGATGTGTGTAATGCGACTTAGTCTATGAATGCATAAGTAATGACGCGCTGATTTGAATGACCTGTGTTTTGGGGTCGAGCGAGTGCTTGACTGTTCAATTAATTTTACCAAGTGGTAAAATTCTATCACTATGATATAAATTGTATTACTGTGTGGTGATCTGTATACAACAAAGCAACTAGATAGCTAGTTGGTCTATATATGTATAATATAAGATATGCTGCTAAGGACGAGACATATATATGTATATATATATATATATATATATATATATATATATATATATATATATATAAGTGGAATGAATATTGGAGTGTTTAAATAATGTTATTATGTGATAAATCTCCACTATTACAAAGTGCATTTTATTATTGTGATGTGATCTATGCATAAGCAACTAAATAGTTTGTTGCTCTTTTAATGTGTTTACACTGACAATTCATGACGCCAAGTAACTAGGGGGTGTTTCGTGATGAAATGATTTGTTACAAGAAATATTTGAATTTAGTGAGGGGGAGGTGTTATATATAAATGGAAAAGTTTGGCTGTTTATGCATTTTTATTTGTAAATGGTCTGATGAAGCCACATTTGGTGGTGAAAGCGCTTACCTATCTGAAAATAAATGTGATTTTATTTTACTGAATGGTGATACAAGTCGTGCTTCAGTGTACCGTTGCTGATTTTTGCTAATTTATTGAATGCATTTCATCAAAAATGAATTTTCATGTAACCTGAATTAAAAATCTAAGACTGCGTTTACACAGAAATGTAGCATGTCTATATTTTTCTTTAAGTTCTAATTTATTTCTAATGAACCTGATCTGTACCTCCCTCTGTTCGCAGAGGATATCATTTTGCTATTACATGTTGACTAAAGATGCAACAGGCTATCTAGCGATTTCACCCTGTCCATCTCCTCCATATCTCCCACGTCATGCATGTTTTTCTGTCACAATCTGATAACATCTCCTTCCTTGGAGTAATAACTCAATCACAATTTGTCCCTCAAGGCCACTGTCAATAGCCATAACCCTTTGACCACAAAGAGATCTGCAAGGTTGTTTCCATACCTCTCAACTGTCCAGATTTTCACAGAATGTCCAGACTGTAACCTCAACATTTTGGTCTGCTCCTCATAAAATTTGTGTTTTTTTAGCAAATCACTGGGATGATCTGAGGAATTAAATCACTAAATTATGACATATACACTGGAGTTACAAATTCTGTATCCTTTAGCAAATGCATTTTAACACAAATCCTGTTGTTCTTGCTACTTTTTAAGTTTATAAGAGCAATATTTAAAATCTGTTCCTATCCACCTGTTGTATCAGGCTTTGTCCAGATTTCTTGGGCTAAGGGGTTGAGAGGTGTGGTTGTTTCTTTTAGTCTCAGGCTACCACCACAGGCTGACTTTTACAATTCTAACAATCTGCTACAGAAAGCTGTTGTACTCAGAGATAACAACCACAGACAGGAAACAGAACAAGAGTATGAAACCTGAAACTCCAAACTCAAATCACTACAATGGGAAAATAAGGAAAATCATCATTTCCCTGAATTACACTGACTTCAGTATTAGTTATTACTTTGAGAGGGCGAGGGCACAGTACCCTGCATGGGGGGATGGGGTGTTGCTTCCTGCAACAAGAGAATAACTGAAATTTCAGTTAAGATGCCATTTTGTGCATTCAGATTCATACGGTCGTAATCTCAAAAGCACACCACAGCAATGCGTTGAACTGATTGTGAGTGGTTACCCAAACTGAGGCTGAAGATATAGTAAACCTACTGGCCAATAAATTTAGCTCTAACTTTTCTACTCTCCCCCCTCCATCTGTCCCTCAAGATATACCTGAAACTGGCTGTGAAGACTGGTAGAGATGGGTGAAGGCTGCCAGCCTAGTCAAATAGATTTGGTACATAAATCTATAATTTGTAAATACTGTGAAATGTTGAACTTAAAACAATGTGGCAACATTGCCCTCTGCTGTAAAGAAAGCTAAGTCAAGCATTTCGTGTTGGTCCTTTGAAATTAAAATTACTTTATGTCTGTTCATTTAAAGTTAGAATTTGGAGTTGATGAGTCTGGAGTAAGCATCCTGCCTATTGTTTTAAGGCTAAAGTTAATGACCAGAATTTACATGTGGAATGTCCTTTATTGCTCTAAGTGTAAAATAATGTAAATGCAGTTTCTGTCAGCCTGAGAACACCAGGAAAGTGTAAAAGATGAAGTAATGTGTTATCAGAACTGCAGTTTCAATGTAAACAGTGAGAACCAGAGATTATTAAGCATTTTTGTCTGACTATCCAACTCAGCACTCTGCCTGTTGTCTTAAGTAAGTTATCTTAGAAGTGTGTTTTCTTGTAGAAATAGTTGACTATAAAGTTTATACTAAGTGTTTTTCTGTGATATCAGAACTGTATTACTGATTTATTTTAAGTATTTCTGTGTGATCTCTGAACTCTTGACTAGCACTGATTGTGAAGTAGAAGTATTGTCTTGTGGTTTTAATTATATATTATTAAATATTTTAAAACCTTTTAACTGTGGCTGGTTTTGCGTAGAGATAAGTTAAGTTCTAAGAGTATATTGCATGTATATAAGGATCCTGTACCAGGTCATTCTAATAAGCCTTGAGAATGTTTAGTCACATCTACCAATTTGATAATAATATTGCACAGTAATAAGTGGACAGCCTTTTAACGGCCTTTGAGTAGCTGATAAT
>NC_056726.1:1203583302-1203585802 GCF_019279795.1 Protopterus annectens
TAATTGGAGAGGTTCCTGTTGGTTAAGTTGAAAACTGCACTGGGCACTAGGGTTGGGGGTACCGTGGAGGCTAGTGGTGTTATCTCCTCATTGTGTTCCTCATGCGCATTGGTCTCCCTAGGTTCCTGAACCTGGGTTTCCCTCTCCCTCATGTCCCTGGTCCTCTCATATGAGTTTGTCCTGTGTTCAAGGGGATCCAGTTGTCCATTAATAAAAAAGCCTGTTGGATTTGGTTAGCATTTGCTGTGGTGGTTGGTGCTAACAGAACTGGTTGCTGCAGTTGGGCCACCAGTGCGGTTGTCTTGTCGGAGGCATCTGGATCAATGGAGGAGGCACTGGGATCATCGCAGGAGGCACTGGGATCAAGTGTGGAGGGGGAAAAGGTGTCGAGTTCATGTCCATGTTGGCTATTGGAGCTAGAGGGGGCAGTGTTGGTCTGGCTGGGTTAGTCCAGTTGTTCAGTCTTCTGTTGAAGTTATTGTGAGTTTAACAATGTAAGGGGTAGGCTGCTCTGTTGTGGTATTGAGTTAGGTCTCGTTGCAGTTTTTGTTTCTTCCTTTGGATGAGCATTGCCACGTGTCTATTGATCCATGCGGAGATGCAGTCGTAAAAGTGCTTAAATGATGGGAAGTCCTGGTGTTGGGTCACCATGTTGTTCATTTCTACTATGTCCTTGTCCAGGTTTTCTAACCTGGTTAGGTTATGTTTAATTAGGATTTTTAGAGACTGGATGTCGGCGTAGTTGTACAGTTTGGTGAGCTTGGCATACAGAGGTGAATCTGCTGTGGTTCTGTTGGGGAATTTGAAAAATCTGAGTCCTTGCGGCACTATGTTGTGCTGAACACATGCATTTAGGAAAAAATTGTCATACTGGATGTTCTTAAATAAAATGATAGCTCTTTCCAGTTTAAAAATTAGCGACTTACATGCGTTTCCACTGGCATGGGGGGTGGAGGGCTGTGCTCCTTGGTCGTTTGCTGGTTGCGATTCTCTTTCCTGTAGAAAAGGATTATTGCCATTGTCCTGGTTCATGAAATCCATGATGGTGTTGCTGCTGATAGTTCGAGGGTGCTGTGGAGGTAGAGGAGCGATTCCATTGAGGTTTTCATCCCTACGGGTTGTAGGGCTCGAAGGTCGAGCTGGAGTGGGAGGTAGAGGAGTGAGGATGATTTCTCGTTGTTGGCTCCCCTGAGGTTGGTTCCCTTGCGGTTGTCCGTTGACAGCGTTGCTGTACTGATTTAATAGTTCCTGGGTGCGGGTATTCGAGTCCGCAACTGACTGTATTAGACTTGCCAGGTTAGGAGGCAAGGGCTGTGGGGATGGGTCAAATAGAAGTTGGCTGCCAGAGCCTAGTTCCGCGTTGGTCGTGTCGTCCATACTGATTATCGGAAGAAAAACTATTTACAAAAACTGAAGAACCGACAAGAGAGATAGAAGTACAAAAAACTATTAAGTAAAACAACTTCCTGAGCATCTAGTGAAGGACAAAGACACGGAGCGTAACTTCGGTATTTAGCGCTTTCGATCTTTATTGATGTACAGATCTTCTTCAGAATGAAATACTGTGCCAAGGCAAGTCACTTAAATAGTACATGTATTTAAATTAGGTGGACAAATTAATGAATCGGTAATGTGAACTGGGCTCAGTAGCTAATTACAACGCATTTAATTTAGGCCAATGAGAAACAAATATTTAAATTAAGGTAACTTGTGATGTAATGCTTTAGTGCAAGTTTACAGTGGAGTTTGCTAGGAGCGGCTGTAGCGGGTTATCTACGCCACTTCAGAGCACATTTTACATTCAAATTCTCATTTAGTCCTGGTGTTATTTTTGCATTCAGTCTGAATTGCCATTTGAGCTCCCTGACTTCAAGTAGGGAGTCCGTGTCTCCGAAAAATAGAGCTATTTGATCAAGTACAAAAAATGTGAACCCTGTGAATCCAGTGCAACTAGTACTGTGTTTTCCTAGTGCATTCCCAGGGTTATGGGATCTTACTGCTCCTAGGTGTTCTTTGATGCGGTCTGATAATTTCCTAGTGGTTTTGTCAACGTAAAATGCTGAGCAAGAGTCGCATACCACTGCATAGACCACGGAACTGGTGTGGCAAAAATAAAATCTTTGGAAGCAGATTTTGAGGGAGCAATGTTGGAAAATGAATTCTTGCCCCACCAAGATGTGTTTGCAAGACACACAACTGCCGCAGGTGAACATCCCTTTGGGGGCAGTGGTTATGCTGCTGTTGTCCAACAGAAGTGGTGTGTCTCTGATCTCGAACGATGCTTGAAGAGTTTTCATTTTTTTGTAGCATAAGGTGGGAGATGCTCCCAAGGAGGATTTCAGTTCCTTGTCCATGGAGATAATGTCCCAGTGTGCAGACATGATTTGCTTAATATTTTCCATGTCCCTGCAGATGGGGACTGGGAAGCTATGAGATTTGTCTGCCTTTTGGGTATTAGCAGTACGATAGGTGAACCCATATGTTAGGATGGGTTTAAACT
>NC_056726.1:1203600802-1203665802 GCF_019279795.1 Protopterus annectens
GAGGAAAACAGTGTCTGCTGTCACCACAACACCGAGTAACCAACAGTCTCTCAGTGAAGCAGAGGCAATCGCAGGATCACATGTGTGTAAGCACTGTTCTGCACACACTCTGCACGGATTCCCTGCTGCATTAATGAGGGGCTCCACATAATGCAATCATAGATGTTGTTTCAAGGCATGGGGTGTACCCATGACAGGTATTCATCACCCCAGCATCCTCCACCTACGTTCATTTGAAGGTGTAGCACATTATCGTGTGTGGCTCACTGTGATATACATACCCAATGCTGCAGCACATCCAGTAAACATCACATGGACATACCAGTAATTGGACTCATCCATATGTAAACTAACTGAGTTACCCATGTGAGTGCAGTATGGAGTAACAGCCGTAGTATACTCTACATACAAAATGCCATAACACGTGTACAAATCCCAGATGGCCAAGTGGTAAATGCAGTGACCGTCGTGCATGTTCCCGGTCCCACGTCCTGCAAGGGATGTAACATAATCCCGAAGGCACGAATAATGCATGTTGGATGCAGGTCATCAGATCATGTTTAGCATACATTAGCGGGAATATACGTTGCTCAGTGCTGGTAAGCGTCGTTTAAATATGAATATACGGACATGCGCGAAACAGGGCTAAACTTCTCTGAATATCGCACAGATCACAGTCAATGATGTCCAGAACAGGTGAAACCAGCATTATTCACCCCTGTACTAATAGCGCCTGCTCTGAGGGGTAAAACAACTACTGCCAGGAGTAGAATATGCAGTCATGTATACAATCACCTAACACTATGGTAGCCAAGATGTACCTACGGCAGGTGTGTAATGTGACAGGTTCAGACACAAATGTGCGGAATCCAGGAAACAGTATACACTGAGAAGTACACAATGAAAGGTGTAGTTTGCCTGTCACTTTCCCTGTCATATATATATATATATATATATATATATATATATATATATATACATACATCTATACATAGATATAATACAGATAGAAAGGGTGATAGAGAGATATATGTTGATATATATGGATTCACCGATATCTGCAAATATATAGATAGGTCAACAACATTCATAAAACCTTGGAGGTACAAATAAATAGGACACCGCCAACTATGAAATGTGTCACATACCAACACGCGTAACCACGAGGCTGAAAGACCGAAAAAACACAGTACCAGAACACTAGAACCACGGGTAATATTATCACGATAAGAAGGGGCATTTAGTTACCACTGCCGGTGTTGCGGTCCACGTAGGTACTGTGTTCAACTGCGTTTGTGATTGCCGTAGTCTGTGTATGTGTGTGTTGAGGGTGCCATGTGTGTTTCCGTGTGACTGTAATGTGTGTGTGTGTGTCTGCATCTTGTGTCTGTTAGTGCCAACTCAGAGGTAGATCATTACAGTAGGTGTGGTTATAGCTAGCCGTAGGCATACGGTTGCCACCTGTCCCACATTAGGAGGGACAGCCCCTCCCTGGGCAGTTGTGTCCTGACATAAAACATTACAAAGGGCAACTGTCCGAGATTGTAGGACATTATTATGTCCCATATATTATGTAATAGTTGCATTAAATAGTCATGCCTGTATGTAAGAAACGTAAATGTTACATGCAATATGATAAGTAGCCAAAGTCCTACAACAATAAGTATGTATTGAGGATAAAAGTATGTGATATCCTGTGTACTGACCGTGGGTATGTGTTGGCCTGTAAACACTGATGTGTGTCCCGCAAGTGTCCCACAATGTCCATTTGAAAAGGTGGCAACCCATGCCAAAGAGGTTCATTTACCAACACAACTGCAATGACTGCAAATATCTGGGACAGAAATACATGGGACAGCTGTCAGTTAGTAACATCCCTTTACATATCGCTGTAATTCCGGAGGTATGGAAGTATCAACCTCAACTGCATACTATATAGAAACCAATTAACAACGGCCCAATGTATAATCCTGTAACAAAAGTCTACTAACTGATAGCTCTTTAATTAGGGAAGGAGCCCACTCACATATACGGAATATGTAAAAATGCAAGCCCCACAAACCTGTATATGCTACGTACACCCACCTACATCCCCCACACACGTAACTATAGCAATACAGACTGTAATTACACCACAAACATCCAGTCAGTCAATTACATCTGCAGAAGCGTTAACATACCTTGTGAGAGACACATTTAAAGGCACCATGCAAAATCGTAGCCATTGTATAATGGAACAAACGGCAATGTTACAGGTTTTGTTAGCAATAGTCCCTTATCAGATGGTTGGGATGACAGGTACACTCACATGTAGAACCACATACTCTAGCCGTCACACACAATCTACGGGGGACATGAATCCAAACTATATGTTTCTCTACACATAGCAGTTGCAATTACACAGAACAAAACACAATACAGGCCGTCTCCCCGAAGGTAGGGCAAATGGGCAACGCCCAAGTGGGGAATTCAATTATATCCCACTGTTGCCACGTAATTGGCGAATGAAGGAGCTGTACAGCTGATGTGCAAGTAATAAGTCTCTCAGGAACACCAATTGGTGGCAGGAAACTACATGTTACAGGTATCGACGTATATAAGGATGACTTGCCAGACATTCAAACCATATGCTCATACCATAGAACTGTTTAAACAGTGTAAGAGAGATAGTTACGAAAGTCCGGAACGATAACAAGGTATGTAGAACACTCGGTATGCAAGTGTATGTATAGCCTGTTTTGTATTAATTATGTTAGTGTATGTATAGCCTGTTTTGTATTAATTAAAAGTGTTCGCAATGCATAAAGTGGGAAAAGGTATTATGTAGTGATGTCTTGCTGAGCATAGTAACGCTTGTAGAAATTGTGTGTCCTGCAGTGGGCCACAAGGTAAACATCACAGACACCACAAGGGATGCTACATGAGGGCTTTAAACAGAACAATTCCATACCACCCGCCGTCAGTGGTAGGGTATGTCCAACAAGTACGTGCCATAGAAGGGGATAGTATATGTTGATATACCATCACAGTAGGCATGTGTATGGGCATATAACGACAATGACATGTCGAAGGTGGTCCCGCTGTGCAAGTATGCTTTGCATTATGGGATACTATGTAAAATATGTGTAATGTACAGTATTGTAGGTAGCTATGTCAGATATTCTACACAGCATAACAGGCATATCATGCATACCAAAGGTATCGTCTATTGGCATGTACAATATACAATAACAGGATACATATGGCTTGTAGTCATGGGACACTGTAACAGCATGATAGCTAATCTAAATGGAAGGGCTACTCAATTAACCATGCACAAAGGACATGTAATAGCTTCACAGGTTCATAGTGGGGTACTATGCAGTCTGGCAAGTCTGTGTAAGCACAATTACACTGTTCACACCAGTGGCACCTCTCTAGGGTAGTGTCCTGTCTGTGAACAGCAGAGCCATGTGTTACCTGCACCTCTGCACAGTACAGCCACTGCAGTGATCCCTGGCATACATGTGTCTCCCATCCACCAAGTGAGGTATCACATCAACAGTGCTACTGAGTGTCCCTGTGTGACGTAAATAGGAATCATGTTCCAAAGCATGATGACTGTCTGGTTTGGGAATGTAACCCTCAAGCACATCCCACTCATCGTTGCGTGTGTGCACATATCCATGAGCATGTTGCTCACAGTGGCTTTTGCTTATAGATTCATAGATTCATAGATTCATAGATTAGTACTAGGCTAACTGCCCTTGCGAGCCATTTTAAGCCTAGCCAACTATCCCCTGTGAGATTCAAACCCTGTACCTTGTGTTTGTATGGCAAACACCTTAACCATTAGGCTACCCTCCCTTATGTCACTTATGTGGAGTATATCCATGAATATTGTTGTGGAAATGGGCCTTCTCTGTTCAGCAGAGGTCACCCCTGAGTATGTAGTATGCAAATGTGTACAGACGTGGTGTCCGTAGTTCTGCCGCATACTTCAACCATCAGAGCTCAATAAATATCATGGCGTGTTAATGTTGTGGTATGTAAAGCCGTAGCTGTTGTGCAAGGTACACCCTAAATGGGGTATTGTACTCTTGAATGTGTGTATACATCTGAAGTTCAGACATACAATGGGTGCCTATGTTCCAGCTACAAACTCAGTACAGATAAGTGTGGCCACGTAGAAGGATATCCACACTACAGTGGCAAGGGTCTATATTATATCCTTGAATGCTTAAAAAAGGGAACGCTGATTGATTGACCTAATTTAAGCGAAAGCTTACAATCTCGAACTGTCAGATCAACGATTTTTTTCCCAGGGAAATAAATCGCTGATCCAAAACACATACACACAACACAAGCACACCAAACAAACAGAAATCCACACACATACACCTAAAATCTGATACCTAACCCTACACTAAACTATGCACACACCACTAACTACCCACTTACCTTAACCCAAACCCTAACCCTAAGGTCCATCACTATCGCACACTCACCTCACCTGCTCCCTAACCCTAACTCACTTAAATCTGCCCTAACCCTCATGTCCACTCAATCGCACACACACCTAACCCAAGCCCTAACCCTAACTCACCTAAATCACCCTAACACTCACATCCACGCAATCACACACTTACCTGAATCTGATTGGTAACTTTCCACCATAATACTGAAAATACTGAGGCAACAGAAACGGACAACCGAATTCTTTCCCTAGGAAAAAATTCGAGTTTCTGCTGCTTCGATATTTTGCAGTTTCGCGAAAATAAGTTTGATCAATCAGCGTTTGCTTTTTTAAGCATTCGAGGATATAATATAGACCCCAGTGGCAATATGGTTATCAAAGGAGTGGGTGCAACATACGTGTGTACTATGAGCACATACAATGAGACATGTATGTAGGGGACTACCACCTAAGTAATAGTCAGTGGGTGAATGGTGTAATGCAAAGGGGATGTACATGCACCTTGTGTCATGCAGCTTGAGGCCATGATATTGATATCAGGTATCCGTCACAGTGACACCCTTATGGAGGGGATCAGTATCAGCTGGAGGATCAGTCATGGCGCTTTGTATGCAGTTGTCTGTAATGCTAGGCAGGGAAAGTTCCTCTGTGTTAGCCTGTACCTCAGGGAAGCATATACTGAACATGAAGGGCCCTATGATTGAGGACTGTGGTACGCCAAGTGTAACTGAAATACAGTAGATACTATGGTATGCTACCCTCATTGTGTGTGTCCTGTCCGTGAGCCACTTTGCATAACATCCTGAGACATAGGGGTCGATGTGCAGGTGGATGTGTATGTTGTCAATACCAGAATGGAGAACGGTGCTGCAAGGCAATGAGAGGACAATGTAGGCTGTATGGACCCCCTTACCGTCATCAACTACCCTGGTAACTGTATGAAAGGAGTCCACCAGGTGTAGGAGCCATGCTCTGGCCCTAACAAGTCCAACCTGGGTGGCATCAAAGGACCGGAGCCCACCAATGTCTCTGTGAATGACTTCCATGATGATGTGCCTCATAGCCTTGCAGAACAGTCCAGTCAGGTGTGTAGGGCAATAGTCCCCCTCGTGCATTGTGGCACCACCTGTGTGGAGTGTGATAACTGTTGCTGTGTGCCATTCAGAGGCCACAATGTCTGATACAAGGCTATTACTGCATATGGTGGTCAAGTGGGGAGACATGTCGTTCAGAGGTTTGCGTAAATCACAGCCTGGGATGTTGGACGGTCACATGGGGCCAGTGTTCCAGGCCATATAGAGTGCAGGTTAGTACTGTGCAGGTGTGACCGCAGGGACACCACAATGTTCCTGCATGGATTGTGGCCCTGTAGGGAGTGAGAGGGTGTAATGTTAGCATTGAACCCATCCGCCAGCATGTTACCAACATCACCTGGTTCTGTAATGTTCCTGAGTAACTGTTGTATGTCAGAGCAGATGTGGTATTGCCATTGACTACTTACATACCACCATAATGCCTTGTGGTACACCCTGGAATGTGTCGCAGTAATGTTTACGTAGCTAGTTTCGGAGTATGTGATGAGGGATCCTGTAGCCCTACTGAGGCTGACCAGTGAGCTACCCCACCCATGGGATTGTACTCCACTTTGCAACAGCCTCCACCTGTTGTAAATTATGTCCATGGAACTGGACCCCCAGAGTGGCGTTCATTATCTGGTGGGTACCATCATGGCTCTGTGTGGAATAGCATGATCCATGCAGTCGTGTAAGTGCTAATGAAGTGCACTGGGGTATGTTTCAGCATTTGTATGTGCATTGTCCATCTGCACGGGTGTCATGACGTTAACTACTGCTGTCATAAGACATCTGTAGTAGGCATTGTAGTACTCTTGTACTGTGTATGCCGTGAAGGGTGTGGTGCCGGGATGTGGATAACAAGGGTGATTAGCATTTGTTCGGAATCCACCAATGAGGGGATAACCCCAGGTGTGGAACACCAGTCACATGTTGGTAGTGTCCATGTCAAGGATATTGTTGGTCTTGGGAGGTGGTGTGTATGGGTTGATCCAGCCGAGTGGAGGTTATGAATCCCGGACAGCTTTGGCCTAATGTGTTGGTACATGAGTGGCTATCCTAGTTAAGTGTGGGGTAGTGTCAGTCTCACATCAGTAGTACATGTCTGAGCCCTACTGTCCAGTACACCAAGAAATGAGGTCTGGTAACCGTGGGGTATGTTGTTGAATCCGTAGCTTGTTACAATGTGTATAGCAGTTCTGGCCACAGTTAGTTGCACGTGGAGCACCTCTGATTCATTGTGCTAAGTAACTAGCCAGGATGTGTGTACAACATAGTGGAATATGGGAACACCTCAGCCATGGGTGTGCCAGTCCAGGTTACATGACTGAAAGGTATGGTGTCTGTATAACCTGTTATTGCAGGTGTGCTCTGCAGAGCCTAGAGGCAGGTCCCAGTCACTGCAGAGATATTGAAGTGGTCCATTATAAGTAGTGCCTTGCTTGCGTGCATCAGAGATGAAGATGTCAAGCATTGCATCACATGACCCCATGTTCTGCTTGCCTGGTCCCATTCTGGTGGTGAATGTTATTGGAAACTGTGCAAGACAGGCAATATAGAAGCAGCAAGAGCCTTACATGTTATCTGTACTCCCAGGGCTGACAGGTGCAGGTCAGCTGTGCCAAAGCATTGTGTTTTGTTGACCATGCCAGTCAAAGTGGACAGATACCAGATGCCTGTGGAATGACAGCAGAAGCATAGGCAACTGTTGAAGTGACATAGTCAGTCATTGTACAGTGGTATCAGGTCTGGATGAATGCATAATGCTCCTCAGGACTTGGCCCATACCTTCAGGGCTACAAGACCAGTGAGCTATTGCATGTCCCTGCACACGTAGTCTGTGAAGTTGCATCTCAAGGTAGTCACACTAACATGGAGAATGACAGTCAAATTGTACCTGGTGAGGTGTGGCATGGGTGCATAGGTTATGTTGCAGAACCAGTTACCCGACAGCAAGATGTAAGCGACTATCGTCTTGTGTAGCCTGCTGAGTGGAACATTAGTGTGACTGCCTACAGAGTCACCTATGACAGGTGTGTTGTGTATGTTATAACACCCTATTGGCTGTATGTGATGGGCACACATGAGTCTGTGGGCTATAAGTTATTGTTGTTGTGTTTGGTGATGGGGGCTACCTTTGGTGCCTACACAGAGTATGGAGAGGTACTGCACAAGTTGTACTCATATGTGTGGCCTGTGGTGGTGGAGATCTTGTGAGACTATGTGATGTGTGGGGTGTGTTGCGAATGTTACACATCTCCACATGATTGTCAGGTGCAGTCAGTGTTGGTGACAGCATTACCCCCAGCAGGGCTGCATATGTGCATCTCCCACAGGCTGTAGTGTCGTACGTTGGGAGGTGAGCATTGACTGTGTACATGAAATAATTGCTCTGTTGCCACATGTACGACATATTCATCATATAGACAGGCAATAGCACTTGTACATGACAGTTGGACATGCCTGTATATACAACCATGTCTCACAAGATATGTGAGTTACGTGTGTACAACAGCTGTTGTACTGTAAGCAAGCTGGAAATGTAAGGACAGACAGTGTACTTGTGAGAAATGGTGTGGAATGGGTGCTATATTAATCAGTAGCTCATGAAGTGCTCACAAGTTCTGAACAAGTGCTGAGCATGGAAATGCAATACAGATAGGGTGTTGGATACTATCAACCCACAAGTGGTGACGACAGCCATAATTGGTGACACTGCACTATAACCCTGCTGAGTATGGTCTGCAAGTCCATGAACCATTATCAATGTAGATGTTAGCAGTACAGATGTACATGATGGTACGGATGTTTGACTACATATACCTTTGTATGTCACAGGAGTGTTCTACCAGTGGCCTGTTGACAGAATCAACACTACAAAAGGTGCCAGAGTGACATGTGCATATCACACCAGTGCCAGGCTACAGTAAAACATGGTTAATGTGTTGTATTCCACCCTCATTGTAGCCCATACCACACAGGCAAATGTGAGGCATCTGTGTATGTAAGGATGTGAATGGCCATGACCTATGAGCAATAGCTGTCTCAGTGTTGTGAACAACATACAGAATGGGCTTTGTGGGTGAGGTGTGTGACATATGTGCACATTCTGATGGATGATATCAGCATTGTCACCGCCAGGTGAATATCCCTGTACCCATTAACTACCACCTAGGCTGCGGTCAACATTATGGACATTGTGTAAGGGATGTGCTGTGCAGTTCACCTCCCTGAGTTGGTGACATCTCCAGGCCCCTTAGGTAGTCATACGAGGTACCCATGTCATGACAGGGTGCCATCCATGAGCATGGAGAGCATTGGACAGGCATACACAGCACTCGGGTGACCAATATTGGATCACATATCACCTTTAAGGGGTATTGTCCATGCGTGGATGGGTGATACCAGCCTTCACAATCCTCACCTTCACTATGCAGCATGCTGTCTACCTTGCATAAAGACATGTGCTACACTATGTAGTTGGACATGCTACATGTCCATATCCTGATCTGAAAGACATACGTCATGGACAGCCACCATCCTACTACTAGGATCGCCATATGCTGGACAGATCCCTGTGCCATACATGTGACATACTCCCGCCATACCATGCAACTCTGTCCATCAAAGCTGCACATGTTATCTCTGTCATACATGGTGTGATGGCCGCATGGTAGATGTAGTAACAACTATCTGGATCAGTAATGTGGCACTGATGCACCTCGTGGTGGCATAATGGCTGTCGGATACAGCTAGTAAACCTTGCCCATACATACTATAGTTGATACCCATCCCTGCGAATGACGTCCGACTAGCCATTGTCCCATGTCTATCACATGTGCAACACAGGCGATCCGTGTTTCTTGTATGAATTACATTTATTCTATCCTGACCTGGCCACTTTAGGCAACTGTTACATGCAGTATGGTGCATAGTTATTCCCTACAGTCACAAGAAATTTGGCATTGTACCATTGTTGGTCAGGTCACACCTACACACACATTAATTGTCCCTCACACAGTGGATCACGGGTATCCTGTTTATGTCAGTGCCTTCATCACCCTAATACCATGTGCCACTATGTGAATGTGTGCGATATATTCTCCCGCTTATTCGTGCATCACGGGCAGGTGTTTGATCCTGGGTAGTAGTTTATGCATGACCACTTAGGGCTGGACAGTGTCGTGCACCTCTAATGCACATTCCAACTTGTGTCCGGATATCTACTGGACTGGATTTCATGTCTTCCAATTCTAATGTTTACACAGATTATGTATCCCATGAGGGATATCCAAAAATTGGACCGATCTACAACAAGAGAAATAACGAACATCTTTTTGGAGATATGAAAATGTGCTGGGGGTTTGACATGCAAGGGATACATAGTGTGCAATCCTGCAACTGCCTAGGGTGACACTACCTACTACATATGCAGAGTGGTCACTATGTTTAGCTGTGGCTGCACTAAACCAGTAGGCCAAGTATGGCTGGATTTGGTGGACGTTCAGGTACGGGAGCAGGTTGTGTGATGTGGAGGGGATGCTGGGTAGTCAGTTATGCATCCAGGTGTGTTGCAGTTCCATCAAGACCAATCTGTGGGTATGTGCCGATGACATGTCTATACATTTGTATTGCACATTTCAATATTCATATGTTTGTGGGATTGTGTTCTACAGTATGGCCTGTCTGGTTGTATTGCAGCTGTTTATACATGTGTTTGTGTTTCTTTCAGCTTCACCCGCTGCTCCCTCATACACCTTTGGTTCACCTATTCTGCATACGACACAGTATCCCTTGGAGGATTGTACCATTACCCATCCCCCCACACACACAGATTCCTCACACCCCATACATCACTGCTTTGGTTGTTGGCCCATGACACGGCCAGAGTAACACATTGAATACCCTACATCTGTCAGGTACCTGTATGGTTGGGTGGACTACCCTGCCATGTTTGCTTTCCACATGCTATACCTCACACACACAGGTACACGTCCATACTTAACTTTTATTACATGGTTGGTATACCCGGGTACTACCCATTCAACTGTGACACATCCTGACAAGTTCGGCTTGTACCGCTGATTTCCGGATTTTGGCAGCCTACATGTTTCCTTATTGTTGTAGCTGTTTATATGCTCCTTCTGTTTTGTTTACATGCTTATTCTATTTCCTGTTACATTTGGTATGTGAAATACGGACATACCTTTTGTATGTGACTATTACATGCCTTGTGGGATATGATTCCGACATACGGTCGCTAGATATCTACATTTATCGTGTATTTTGTTATAGACACATCTGCCCAGCTGTGTACTCTCCCTCACATTATGGGTCAGCTGGTGACCCTCACCATTGGGCTGGACGTACCTACTGGTGGCTCGCTAACATATGATGCATTTTACTTCCACTTGGTATAGCTATCTACACTGCATTGGACTATGGCCACACGGTCTTCCATGTCATTTGTTCGCGGGATAGGGACCCATTATTCCCTACCGTGCATTTGTGTTTGCTTCTTCACTTTGTGTTCGCAGGAACTTTCTTGCATGCTTTGCATACGTTTCAGTATCCACGGACACTGACAGATGTGATTACTATCTTGCAACTTGTCATATGCAAGCATTTTAGGTTGCACGTTGACAGCTGCCATTTCCACGCCTCCCTGTGGCACTTCGACACGCCCTATGCACTCGCGCTCCTTTCCTGTGCACGTGGCTGTGGCGGCAGCGCGCCTTCATTAATATGCATTTGGCGCTACTGCGCCATCTTCACGCCGCACTGTTGGCGCAAGCCTACCGCCGTCCTTGTGCCGAGCTTCATGAATCCCGGGGAATGTTTTTTGTAGAGGGCTGCACTCCCAAACACATTGCTAATTATATATTCCTACTCTGAGATAGCACAATACCAGAGAAAGGGTATATTCTCAAGCGCTGGGATTCTAACAATCTCACAAATGTCGAACATCTGTTTTGCTGACCAAGCTGTGTTAACAAAACTGATGTTGACTACACAGAGTGTCAACATATTTAAATGCATATTATATAAATGTTATGTCTTGTGAGTCTTTAAGAAACACTGCAGACACAAATTTGTGAAAAAAATAGTTTTATTATTCCTTACAAAGGTGATAATGAAAAACATAGCCCACTTCACTTGATATAGTCTCTACAGAGTATGGACGGTACCTCTGCACAGGGTCTTATGGTCCACAGAGCAGCCTCTCTAGCCAAAGGCTGTTAAAATGGTAATTATATTTGCAGGATCTTGCCATCATCTTCACCACACACAGAAAAAAATCTTCACCTGAGTTTACCTCTGGCCACACCCACAAGTTTTGAATGTGTTTTTGACCCCCATGAATCTTTATTTAACTTTTTGTCCCCCTCCCTGCAGCTAACCTTTATCTGCCTTCAACTCCTGTCCTCATTTACGTGGTCTACTGGACTCACCTTAGTCTCCCCCAGGCTTGAGCCCATCCTGCTCCATGGCCAGTGAGGAAGTTAAGGATGCTGATGCTGCATCAAGCTGCATGTTGGGGAGTGCACCCTAATTTATGTTCCCTTGCAGCAGCCTTGTCAGCCCCATAATTACTGCCTGCACGATACGTACATCCACCACCCATGTGCAATCTCCCAACTCCGTCCTCTGAATGGATGACCACATCATCCAGGTGGGCTTTTTTTGCTCCTGTCAATGTTTAGTTGAGTGGGACACCAGTCAGAGGATATGCACAGGGCACCAGATGAGCTGGCTATGTTTTGATGAGCTGGACTTAAATATTTTGTCTGTCAGTCTCTGAGAGGTGGCTGGAGTGCTGGAGTTTCATGTAGGCCAGCTGGTTAAAAACTGTGTACTGAAACACAACTTCAGGGGTTACAAAGACTGTTCATTCTTTAGTAGGTGGAAAAAGCAGTATCTGCCAATACTCCTTTGTCACATTTAGTGTTGTCAAGTATCTGGCCTTTCCTACGTTCTCCAGTAACTCTTCAGTCCTAGGCATGGGATATGTATTAGACTTTAAAATGTTGCTCAGGTTCCTAAGTTCATCATAGAATCTGATACTTCTATCAGGTTTGAGAATTAACACTATTGGCCCGCTTAGTCTAATCTGTGGTGCATCTGTCATTTCTAGTTAGAACATCTTTTGAACTTATTCTCTTGCTAACTGTATCTGTGACTTTCATGTTCTGTAAGGTTTCCATCCAGTCCACACTCCGGGTGTTGCCTCTTAGTTTTGTTCTATAAGTTTAGTTCCCATATACATGTCTCCATCTCTTTCCTGGTTATCTAACCTTGTAGTTCAGGGCACTTATATTTCATTCACCTTAAATGGCCCTTGTCACTTAGCCAGAAATTTGTTCTTCATAGAGGGTACTAATATTAATACACAGTTCCCTGGGTTAAATTGTCAAAGTCTGGCATTGCTATTTAAAACTCATTGTTGTAACCCCCTAGGCTTTCTGCGTGTGCTCATTTGCAATGAGAATAACCAGCTTTAGTATAGCTTATAAACCAACAGTTTTCTATCACACCTTTAAATGGCGTCTTCTCTTCTTTACAAGTCTCCTCTGCAGTATCAGACAGCCTCTGGGGTGTCTGCCATACAAACGTTCAAATGGTGTAAATGCAGCTAAAGCTTGTTCATAGGTATATACTAGGCTAATGATCATCAGGGTTTTTATAAGTCTGGTCATGCTACCCAACCAGTTATGTCCTTGTGTACTTTGGGTGTCTATTAGAGGGATTATGTTAGTTTGGAGGTGGCTAGAAGGTTTGTTAGGAGGGGATATGTTAGGTAATATTTTGCCTACTGTTGTCAGTCTCTGTCCATTTGAAACATGGGGGCCACACATGGGGGGGAGATTTATGATTTCCGATCCAGTGGTCACAGTTACATTTGAATAGGGTAATTTGACTAGGGATGAACTTTACTTCATGTGAATGGGGAGAATATTCCATATTGCGGGGATCCTTTGAGATGCATATTGGTCTCACCAGCATTTTCTTTTTGTGTTGCAGGCATAGTTTAAACACTGGGATCTAGTGATTCTGGTATTGTTGTCCGCATATTTGATTTGGCAAAAATTTTACACTGGATGCCCTTCTAGATGTATCAGCTCTGAACCCTTTCTTATTTGCAATGGCAATGGACAAGGTGACAGATGAGATCAGACAAGAGTCCCCGCGGACTATGATGCTTGTGGATGACATTGTGATTTGTAGTGACAGTAGGGAACAGGTTGAGAAGACCCTTGACCAGTAGAGATATGCTCTAGAGAGGAGATGACTGAAGGCCAGCAGGACAAAGACAGAATGTATGTGTGTGAATGAGAAGGAGGACAGAGGAATGGTGAGGATGCAGGGAGTACAGCTGGCGAAGGTGGATTTGTTTAAATACTTGGAATCAACAGTTCAGAGTAATGGTGAGTGTAGAAGAGAGGTGAAAAAGAGAGGTGAGAAATGGGTCAGGAGTGCTTTATGATAGACAGGTACCAGTAAGAGTGAAAGGGAAGGCCTACAAGATGGTAGTGAGACCAGCTATGTTATATAGGTTGGAGACAGTGGCAGTGAAGAAAAGACAGGAGTCAGAGCTGGAGGTGGCAGAGTTAAAGATATTAAGATTTGCACTGGGTGTGATGAGGATGGACAGGTTTAGAAATTAGTATATTAGAGGGTCAGCTCAGGTTGGACAGTTTGGAGACAAAGCCAAAGAGGCGATATTGAGTAGGTTTGGACATGTGTTGAGGAGGGATGCTGGGTATACTGGGAGAAGGACGTTAAGGATGGAACTGCCAGGTAACAGGAAAATAGGAAAGCCTAAGATAAGGTTTATGGATGTGGTGAGAGAGGACATGCAGGTGGTTGGTGCGACAGAGCAAGTTGCAGAGGACAGGAAGAAATGGAAACAGATGATCCACTGTGGTGACCCCTAACGGGAGCAGCCAAAAGAAAAAGAAGAAGATCTAGTGTTTCTGGTGCTGTTCCTTTTGTGGCTGTGCAAAAGATCCATCAGAGCTGGGTCTAAGGATGCCTTATATACCAGCCATTGATCCCCTCTCAGAAACCTATAGGAGACTGAATATAGTGATAGGGCCTTAAGATAATCTGTGTAAGACAATGTGTTAATCCCCTGGATTCTTCTGGTGGCGAACCTCTGTGGGCATTCTGATTGTTGCAAACGCCTGGTCAGATACATGCTGAAGGGGGCATTGCACTTAATGATGGGTCTGATTAGGGCTGAATAAAGTGATACTATAACTTCCTTGGACCTGGATGCCATACCCGTTCTTATACGCTGGGCAACATAGAACAACTTTCTTACTATCTCAGCTATGTGTTGATGAAAGGTATGATTACTGTCTACATATGTTCATAGGTTCATAGGTAGGTACTAGGATATTGGCCCTAGGGCCTATATAAGCCTAGCTAAAGGTACCCTGGCTTTCGCCACCCAAGAAAATTATTTTCCTGTGCCACTGTTGAGCAGAGCCACAGAAGTGATCCCCGGGGTGAATTTCCTATCTCCCATCCAATCATCAAGATTTTTCTTGAAGAGTGCTAATGAGGAGTTTTGTTTTATATAGATAGGTAGTATGTTCCAGAGTATGGGAAGTCTCTGGGACAGGAATCTATCCCTCCAGCATGCTTTGTTTATTGTGGTGATGAGGTTTAGGTCCTTAGAGCGTGTAGCTTCTAGGGATTGGAATTTCTTTAAGTGGAGCATGTCTAAAAGCTCTGGGTTTGACATAGCTTTGTGTGTTAGGCAGAGATCGCCTCTGAGTAGGTGATATGCAACGGAGTAAAGCTGCAGTTTTTTGAGACAGTCTGCATAGGGCATCTCTCTGAGGCCGGTAATCCTCTTTGTGAGGTATTTCTTTGGCCTTTCCAGTTGTTGTAGATGTCTTGTGAGGTACATACCAAAAGGGGCATTGTACTCTATAATGGGTCTAATGAGTGATGAGTAGAGGGGAACAATGACCTCTTTTTTCCTGGATGAGAAACCTTTTGTTATGAGGTGTGCCACATAGAAGGATTTCCTGACTACTGTGGCAATGTGATTATCAAAGGAGAGACTACTGTCCACCTGTGTCCCAAGGTCTCTTATCACACTTTTGGTGTTAAGTAAACTACCACCTATGTGGTAGTTCATGGGTACTGAGTTTTTACCAAAAGGAATGACAATGCAGTTTTTGGCATTGAGCTTGAGGTCATGGCTTTGACACCAGGCATCTGTCTCAGCAAGGCCCTTTTGTAGAATGTCCACATCTTTTGGAGTTTTGATTATGGCTCCTAGTTTGCAGTCATCTGCGAACTTCATTAGCCAAAGACCTTCTGTGTTGGCCTGTACGTCAGAGAAGTAGATACCAAACAGGAGAGGACCCAGGACTGAACCCTGTGGTACTCCACTTGTCACTGGTCTGAAGCTGGATTTGGAGTCTGCTACTTTCACAGTGTGGGTTCTGTCAGTGAGCCAGTTGGCAACCCATCTTGTGACATAGGGATTTATACCTAGTTTAGTGAGTTTATCTATAACTCCAGAGTGGGGGATGTTGTCAAAAGCCTTGGCGAGATCTAGATAGGCTGTGTGAACCACCTTACCCTCATCTACGGCTTTGGTGACTGCTTCAAAGAAGTCTATCAGGTTTAGGAGATGTGATCTGCCTTTTACAAACCCAAACTGGGTGGGGTCCTGAGTTTGGAGATTACCAATGTCATTGTTTATAAGTTCCATGATGATACGCTCCATAGCCTTGCAGATCAGGCTCGTTAGGCTAATGGGGCGGTAGTTTCCAGGGTCTGTGGTGGCTCCCATTTTGTGGAGTGGGATAACTGTCACTGTGCGCCATTCAGTGGGCACATAACCTGATGTGAGGCTATGATTGAACATGGTACTTAGGTGGGGTGCCAGTTTGTTATGTAGTTCATGTAGAACACAGCCTGGGATGTTGTCAGGTCCCATGAATGCTGTGTTCTTGGCTTTGAATAGTGTGTTTTTTACCTGTGCAGCCGTGATTACAGGAACTTTGCATTCTTCTGGTATAGAGATGGGCCCTTTAGGGGATGACAGAGGGGTAAAGTCAGCACTGAACCTATCTGCCTGGATGTTGGCAATATCCATTGGTTCTGTATATTTAGTGCCATTGTGCTATAACTCAGAGCAGATCTGAGTGTTGCCATTGAGATTCTTGACATAGCTATAGAATGCTTTGTGGTTGTCTTTAGAGTTAGTGGCGATTTTATTTTCATAACTAGCTTTGGAGGATTTTATGAGGGATCTCAGCTTCTTACTGAAGCTGACCAGGGAGTTTCTCCAATCATGGGATTTTACTCTCTTGCAACAGTTTCTTTCTTCTGTTGTAGAGTTTGTTTATGGCAGGGGACCACCAGATTGGCTTCCTTTTTTTGGAGGATAGCATCTTGGTTCTGTTAGGGATTGCACAATCCATGCACTCATGTAAGTGCTTATAAAGTGCATTTGTGTAGGATTCAGCAGTCATACCTCTATTGTCCGTCAGCATGGGTGTCGTGAAGTTTGCCACTTCTGTCTTAAGAAGCATGAAGTTGGCTTTGGAGAATTTTTTTACTGTGGTTTCCCTAATGGGGGGAGGGAGAGGGATGTGGATGTCTAGGGTGATTAGCTTATGGTCGGATCTGACCAACAAGGAATTGACCTCTGGTGTGGAGCACCGGTTGCCCATGTTGGTAATAACCAGGTCAAGGATATTGCTGCCCCTGGTGGGGGTGTGGATAAGTTGATCCATGGCATTGGAATTTATGAATTTCAGAAAATGTTGAGCACAAGAGTTGGTACATGAGTAGTTTTCCAAGTTAATGGTAGGGTAGTTGAACTCGCCCATTATTAGGGTGTTAGGTTGTACCCTAATATTTTCCAGTGTATTAAGAAATAAGGAGTGGGAATCCTGGGACATGGTGGGGGATCTGTAGCAAGCTACAGTTTGGATTTGCCCAGAGTTAGTTGCACTTGGATAATCTTGGATGCATTATTCTGAGCAACTAGCCTGGAGGTGTGGATATCCTTAATGAATATGGACATGCCTCCACCTTTAGTGTTTCGGTCCAGGTTAGGTGGCCGACAGGTGTGGTATGAATTATAGCCTGGTAATGCAGGGGTACTCTCTGGAGCCTTGAACCAGGTCTCTGTCACTGCACAGATGTCGATGTTCTCCATTTTAAGGAGTGCCTCGAGAGAGTGCATTTTGAGGTTTAGATTTCTAGCATTGAGTAGCAATACCCTCAGATTCTTCTTGCCTGTACCTGTTAGGGTATTGAATTTGTCATTTGAACCTTGCCTAAAAAAGGCACTATAGGAGTGGCTAGAGCCTTAGCCAGTATCCGGAATCCCAGGGGCGACAGGTGCAGGCCATCTCTGGCAAAGCATCATGGCTTGTCAATCATGTCATCCCAGGCAGACAGATACTGGATCCCCTTAGAATGACACCAGAAGCTTAGCCAATTGTTGAAGTCAATAATTTTGTCCTTGTACTCTGGTATCATTCTGGGTGATGGCAGGATGCTACTCAGGGCTAGGGTCATACCTGCCTGGGCTACAAGATCAGACAGCTCCTCCCTGTCCCTTTTCATGTAGTCCAAGGAGGTACGTCTCAGGTCATTCACACCAACATGGACAATGACAGAGTCATATTTGTACTTGTTGTGGAGTGACCTGAGTGCATGCGTTATGTGGCGGATATGTTCACAGAAGCCTAACTTAGGAGTGTTTTATCAATGGAGTAATTGGCTTGTGTGGACATTTTCCCAAGGGCACTATAATGCACTTCTTGGAGGTGAGTTTTAAACCATGGCTTTGGCACCAGTCATTTGTCTGTGTTAAGCCCTCTTGCAGGATGTTAGTGTCGTGGGAGAATCCATGATTGCTCCCAATTTGCTCCCTATTTACAGACTTATGAAAAGTAGATGACAAACAGGCACAGGCCCAGCATGGATCCCTGATGTACTTCACTAGTGACTGGCCTCTTGGTGTAGGTGGTTTCACCAATTCTGACTTCTTGGATTCCATTCTATCTGTGATCCAGCTGGTAATCCAGCAAGTTATGTAGGATTTTATGCCTAGTTTGGTGAGTTTGTTAACAGTACCATAGTTGAAGACTGTATTAAATGCCTTAGCCAGGTAAAGGTAGGTAGTATGAACCATCTTCTCCTCATTCATTGCTTTGGTGATCCTCTTGAAGAAGCCAAACTGGGACTGGTTCAGTATCTGTAGATTGTCAATATCCTTGTAGATCATTTCCATGATAATTCATTCTGTGCCTTTGCATATTAGACTTGTCAGATTGATGGGTCAGTAGTTTCTGGGGTCAGTTGATGGATCAACTTTGTGAAGAGGGATGATCATTGCAGTCCTCCATTCACTTGGTATATAACCTATTTTGAGGCTATAGCTGAAAACTGTCGGAAGTTGTCCTGAAAGGTCATGGGTTATGCAATTTAGGAAGCAACCTGGAATAGTGTCAGGGCCCACTGAGGCAGTGTTTTGGCCTTGGCAAGTGCCACCAAGACCTTCTCACTGATGATAGTTGGGGTGATATGCTAGAAGGGATTTCATAGGGTGTAGCAAGGGCAGTGGGAGTAAAGATTGAGCTGAATCTGTCAGCCAATAGATTCTCTGTGTCTCTCCATTCAGTGAAGGTGATGCCATTTACCACCTATTCAGCTCACTGCTGTGTGTTACCTTTAAGGTTTTGGACATAGATGAAGAAGGCCTTGTTGCTGTCCTTATCTTGAAAGGCTATCCTGACCTTATAGCTGGCCTTGATGGACTTAATCAATCCCTTCAGCTTCTTGTTTAATTTAATCAGTGAGCTCTTGTCTTTATAGTTCATAGGTTCATAGGTGTGTACTAGGCTAATGGCCCTGGAGCGTTTACAAGCCTAGTCCATAGAAGTGCCCTGGCATCATGCCGCCCAACATCAGTTCCCAGTGCCTCTATCAAGTAGAGCCACTGGAGTGATCCCTGGGGTGAACTTTCTATTTCCCATCCACTCATCAAGATTTCTCTTGAAGAGGGCCAGTGAGGTGCTCTGCTTGACATGTATGGGAAGTCTATTCCAGAGCATGGGCAATCTCTGGGTTATGAACCTGTCCCTCCAGCATGTTCTGTTGATTGTGGTAATGAGGTTGAGGTCTCTGGAGCATGTGGTGCAGAGGGATTTGGATTTCTTTAGATGTGGCATTTCTAACAGAGCTGGGTCAGACATGGCTTTGTAAGTCACGCAGAGATTGCCTCTAAGTAGACAATATGAGACAGAGAATAGTGGAGTTTTTTGAGTCTGTCCATGTAGGACATGTGTTTAAGGCCTAGGATCCTCTTCACGAGGTACTTTTGTGGCCTTTCCAGCTGTAGCATGTGTCTAGTGAGGTACCTGCCAAATCAGGCATTATACTCGATGATTGAGCTAATGAGGGAAGAGCAGAGAGAGATGATGACCTCTTTCTTCCTGGATGCAAAACCCTTGGTAATGAGGGTCTATATTACTAGATCAAAACTTTAGTTAGTCGAATAATTAAAGATCGATTTGGTAATATCGAAATCTAAAAACCGCGAATGGCCAATTTCACACAGGGAAAGAATTCCCTTGGCCACATGAAAAAAAAAACTTTAAAACCCAAATCAAGTGGGGGGGGGGCTTCACCCCCCACACCACCCAATGTGGGGGGCTGTGACCCCCACACCCCCACTAACTAAATATACCAACTCCGAGATCACTCTGCATTGGAAAAAAGGGCATAATCTGCATAATGGCCAAGGGAATTCTTTCCCTGCATGAAATCGGCAGTTCACGGTTTTTAGATTTCGATATTACCAGATCGATCTTTAGTTATTCAACTAACTAAAGTTTCGATCTGGTAATATAGATCCAGTAATGAGATGTGCCACATAGAAAGACTTTCTAACTACAGTGGAAATGTGGTGATCGAAGGAGAGGTTGCTGTCAACCTGTGTCCCCAGATCTCTTATAACACCTTCAGTGTTCAGTGGGCTCCCATCGATGTGGTAATTAGAGGGAACTGAGTTTTTCCCAAAGGGGATGATGACACATTTTTTGGCATTAAGCTTAAGGCCATGGTTTCGACCCAGTTATTGGTCTCAGTGAGGTCTTTCTGTAGGACATCTACATCACTTGGGGTGTTAATATTGGCTCCCAGCTTGCAGTCATCTGCAAACCTGGTCAGCCAGAGTCCCTACATGTTGGCCTGGACTTCTGAGAAGTAGATGCCAAACAGGAGAGGACCCAGAACCAATCCCTGTTGGACTCCACTTGTGACTGGTTCATAGTCTGACTTGGAGTCTGCTACTTTCACACTGTGGGTTCTGTCTGTGAGCCAATTTGCAACCCACCTAGAGATATATAGGTTGATGCCTAGTTTGCTGAGTTTATCAAAAATTCCTGAGTGGGGAATGGTATCAAAGACCTTGGCCAGATCGAGGTAGGCTGTATGAACTGCCTTGCCTTCATCCACAGCTCTGGTGACTGACTCAAAGTCAACCAGGTTGAGCAGGTATGATCTACCTTTCACAAAACCAAATTGCGTGGGATCTAGAGTTTGGAGATTCCCTATATCTTTGTTAATTAGGTCCATGATAATGTGCTCCATAGCCTTACATATCAGACTCATCAGGCTAATGGGGCAATAATTCCCAGGGTCTGTAGTAGCTCCCCCTTTATGGAGAGGGATGTCTGTAGCAGTGTGCCATTCTGTAGGGACAAAGCCTGAGGTTAGGATGTGATTGAACAGGGAACACAGATGAGGTATCAGTTCACTTTGTAGTTTATGTAAAACACATCCAAGGATATTGTCGGGTCCCATGGAAGCTGTATTCCTGGCCTTGGACAATGCAGATTTAACATGTGCTGCAGTAATGCTAGGTGCCTGGCACTCCTCTGGTATTGTGATTGGTCCATTTGGGGGGTAAAGTTGGCACTGAATCTGTCGGCCAGTATGTTGGCAATATCTGTTGGCTTAGTATAGGAGGTACCATTGTGCAGTAACTCAGAGCAAACTTGGGTATTGCCATGGAGATTCTTGATATAACTATAAAAGGCTTTGTGGTTGTTTTTAGTGTCTGCTGCAATTCTGCCTTCATAGCTGGCTTTAGAGGTTTTAATGAGGGAGCTCAACTTTTTGTTGATGCTAATAAGGGAGTTTTTTCCAGTCTTTGCACTTCACCTTTTTCTGAAACAGTTTCTTCTTTCTGTTGTAGAGTTTATTAATGGGACCACCAGATTGGCTTCCTTTTTTTGGAGGACAGCATCTTGGTGAGAGTAGCTCTTTCTGATTTTTGCCATGACTTTTTTTTCTTTTGTTATATACCCTATTAAGGTTGGGATTCCACCATTGTGGTTTGCTTCTGGTGTTTGTTATGGACTTACTTCTGGTAGGTATTGCATCCTCTCTGCATCCATTCATATATTTGTACAGGGCTTCTGTGAACAATTCTGTCTAAGTTGCTGTGATCTCACGATTTGGAGGAATTGAATTTTGACAAACTGTGACTCAGTAGAATGTAGTTTGCTTTAGAATAGTCCCTAACTGTTACAGAGTTAGCTTGTTTTTTTGAGTTGATTTTTATTTCAAAGGAGACAGTTTTATGATCTGACCTCACCAGTGAGGACGTGACATGGAGGGGTGCAGTGCTCCCCCATGTTAGGGAATACTGGGTCCAGTATGTTGGAACCTCTGGTTAGAAAGCTCACTTTCTGGTCCATGATATTTTTGCTAATAAAGTCCAGGAAATGTTGTGCCTGTGAGTTTGAGATAGTGTATGTTTCTCAGTCTGTAGAAGGGTAGTTAAAGTCCTTTATGAATTGGGTATTTGGCCAGATGGTGAGTACCTCCAGTGAGTTATGAGATTCTTGGGGCATGAATGGTGACATATAGTTAGCTAAGATATGCTAACAAACTTTATCTATGGTGACTTCCATGTGGATGAACTCCAGGGCATCATCCTGTTTAACCAACTTGGAGGTATATTTGTTGCTGATGTAGATCAAGGTCTGTGCTGCTATTGGTCTATAAGTGTGGAAGGCACCATAGCCTTGCACTGCCAGAGTACTGTCTGTGGCTTTAAACCAAGTCTCAGTTATGGCACATATGTCTATATTCTCCAGAGTGAGGAAAACTTGTAGGGTGTGGAGTTTCTTGTTGAGGCTCCTAGAATTGAGGAGTAACACCTTAAGTTTGCTTTGAGGTTTTTTTTCCTGTGTTGGAAGGTTTGTCATTTTTGCATTACCTAAAATAACTCCATGGGGGTGGATAAAGTGTTAGCTAATATCCAAAAGCCCAGCAAACCAACATTTTCTGTTAATTATGCCCTCCCATGCTGACAGATATTGGATACCCCTGGAATGACACCAGAGACTAAGCCAGTTGTTAAAATTGATAATTTTTTGCTCATACGGTGGCACTTCTTTTATTGCAATCATCAAGTATGCTGACAGCTGGTCCCAATTTTTATCAGTAGTGTCAGTTAATTTATTTAGCAAGGATTTTGACGTTTTACTGAACCTTTCTACTAATCCTTCAGTCCATGGATGGCAGACTTATGCCTCCATCTGTTTAAGGTATTGATACAACTGACACATTACCTTTGACATAAAGGGAGTGCCTTAGTCAAAAAAGCATTTCTTTAGGGAGACCCTCACAATGGAATAATAGTACCCGCTCTCTGGCAATAGATATGCATTAGCCTGTGTAATGGCACAGCTTCTGTAAATGTTGTAGCACAGTCCACTCATAATAATATATACTGATACCCATTAAGAGATTTTACTACTGGTACATAACGTCCATAGCAATATATTCAAATGGCACATCTATGATACACACTGTACTTAATGAATTCTTCCATCCTGGATGGGGTCAGTTTTCTGATATTCTGGACAGAAGTAGTTGGTACTCTTGTCCTACTTTTGCACATCCTCAATTGACCTCCTAGCATGGACTATAGGCTACCGTCATAACTAGCTCCCTATTTTTAACACTAGCAACTGTTGTAGAAGTTCTTACGTATCTTTATTTACTCTGTATAAGATATCATCTTTAACTCAAAATAGGTATTAATAAGAAATGGGAACCTTTGGTTTGCTCTCTTTCCCTTCCAACCTTGGTTATATTCTCTGTTGCTTTGCTTAAAGTGTTATCTTCCTGTTGTGCTGTTTAAAGAGTATGTTACTTACTTGTAAGTTATTTAACTCGGTGTTACCTTCTACACTAACTTGACTTGACGTGGTAGATATAGCTTCTGCTTCCAAAAAAACATGGATACTACAGCTTCATATGTGTCCCCATAAAAGATGACAGTTCTAGAAAAATCTTTCTCTACTTTAGCTTTTACACTATATTAACTAGCTTCTTAAGGGTTTCCTTCTTATTAATTTCCTGATCCCCTGGGTAAAAGTGGATGTAGAACTGTACATGTTCTTTCCTATCTCACTTTTTAGTACTTACTACCATTTCTTTCCTATTGTTTCTCACATAAGTGCCCATCTTCTTCTATTTTGTTCTCTCTGTTTCTGTGCTAGTACTGTAATTCTCTGTATGAACATCTATCTCATACTTATTTTTAATTCAAAGTTTCCTATCAGTTTTTCTTCAATGTCTACATTGTCATCTCTTACAGTATTGGATTTCTGTTGCTCCATCAATAAGGCAGGATTCTGGTAAAACACAGGTACCCCAGGGATTGGTCTCTGGGCCTCTTGTTTGGGATATAATTTTCTGAGGTGCAGGCCAAACCAGTGGGCTATGGCTGATCAGGTTTACAAGCTGGGTGCTGTCATTAATTCCCCTAGTGATATGGACATCCTCCAAGAGGGTCTCACCCAAACAAATGACTGCTGCCAGAAACATGGCCTAAAACTGAATGCCACAAAATGCATCACCATCCCCTTTGGGGAGAGTGACATTCACACAAATTATCACATTAATAACAAGGTCCTAAGCATGCAATCAGTCATGAGGCACTTGGGTACCCAGGTTGATAGCAAACTGACTTTTGACCACCATATTCCCTCCGTTGTACAGAAAACTTTCTACATGGCCCACCTCATTAGTAAAGGTATCTCATCCAGGGACAAGGAGGTCATAACATCCCTGTATTCTTCCCTTATAAGACCCATTATTGAGTACAATGCTCCTTTCAGCATGTACCTCACAAAGCACTTGCAACAGCTGGAGACACCACAGAGGTTCCTCACCAGGAGAATCCAGGGCCTCAAACATCTAACCTACACAGATTCCCTCTACTCAGTTTTATACAGAGTTCTCAGAGGTGGCCTGTATTTGGCATACAAAGCAATCTCAGACCTCACCTTGATGGGACTGTTGCATATCCGCAAGTCAAGGTCCACTTGAATAACCCACATGCGTGACCTCAACCTGGTCTGTGGCATCAATAGGACTTGTTGGCAGGACAGATTTGTGTCCCAGAGACTCCCCCTTCTGTGGAATAGATTCCCTCTCCACATCAAGAAGAGTACCTCATTAACACTTTTTAAGCACAAACTGGATAACTGGATGGGGAACAGAAAATACACCCCTGAGATTCCACCTGTGTCCCTGCTGGACAGAAGCATCAGCCGTTGACTTGTTGGAACATGGGCTAAATTCTTGGCTAGGCTTGTAAGGGCCTCAAAGCCAATAGCCTAGTAACTTCCTATGATCCTACTCTCTAACCTCAGCAACATTCTTGACCCCTTTTTTCACATATATGCTGACATATTTCTCATGGTTTTGATTATTAACATTTATACAAATGCCACTGTCTTGTACTCCCACATCCCTATACCAAAACACCATATCAAGCTGTTACTTTCTCTTTCTTATTAAATATATTATTCTGACATGCTGTGCCTGTGCATTCTCCCTCCTTCCACTTTTTTACACCTTGCCTTAAAATAAGAAAATGTTTTCCTAGTATAAAACCATGAGTCAGATCAGAGGCTACAGCTTTAGGACAAAAATGTTTGAATTTCTAAATGAGTGATGGAATAATCCTTTTTATCACTTTGAGGTTATATTACCTCCACCTTTCGTTTCTTACCAATCGTATCCTTACATACAAGAGACCCTTTGGCATGAGTAATCATGCTTCCAAAGTCTAGCAGAGCTTAAACTTGTTTCCCTTCCAGAAATACAGTACTGGTTACAAGCTTGTTTGTAACACAATGATGACTTATTTATTCTCATTTATTCTAGATGCAGATTTATCTCATTTCATAGGGGAGGTGGGGTTAGCATAATGGTTAAGGTCTTTACCTCACAGAGACAAGGTACACAGACTGATTCTGACCTCTGGTTACTGACTAGGCTTGTAAAAGTCTGCAGACTGATTGCCTAGTATTTACATATTGGGAAACATGGCTAGGCTTAAAAGGCCCTTTGGGTCAGCAGCCTAGTATTCTAATATGATAATATGATACTGTGAACAACATCATCTGTAGCATTCATATAAGTTTTCACATTTCTACTGCTATAATTCTTTTTGGTATTACTGGGTTAGAATTTGGTTATATGAGCCCTCCCTTCACATTTGAAACATGTTAAACCATTACTTGACACTTTTGTTTCACAGAATATTACATATTTCTTATTGTACCTTTAAATTTAGAAGCAGATAATTCAGTTTTAACGCACAAGTTAAAAATGCAGTTAAGTCTTAAAATTGATCATCTTGTGTTCATACTGTGGCACGTCTTTTACTGCAACCATCAAGTATGGTAACAGTTGGTCCCAATTGTTACCATTAGTATCAGTTAATTTGTTAGGCAAGGATCACTTTTAACACTCACTTTCTTATTGTCTAGCAATGCTCTTTCATATCTAATAATCCGCAGACTTGACCGGAACACTCAAGCCATTTATTGAAACATACTAAGTGCTTTCACCCGCACATACATTGGGCTTCATCAGAGTAAAACACGAGTAAAAAAACAATCATTTTATAGTCTTTAGGCAAATTAGACAATCAACCAATTACATAATTAAAAATTTTTTAAATCACGTAAATCTTATAATCTTAAAGTGAAAGCCTCATTAGCCACTGCTGTTAATGTGTGCAAATATAAAAGTTGACACTTTCCGATAAATTAATTGCTGCTGTAATCTGCTAAAAACAATATACTGATTATAAAAAAATTTTAGTTGTAAAAAATGTTTTTATACAAAATGAGACTTAAACGTCAATATACTAGAAATCGAAATGCTTTCATTGATACCTGGTGGTTGGTTGCATCCAACCATAACTGCCATAAACACTCCCTTATTTCCAGCAGGGTTTTGAAATCACCACCAGCATCATTCTTTGGTACCTTGTCAACTACAAAAAATAAAAAAAACTTCTTAAAATTAAGACATTGCTCACTATGGGTAAATAGTGCACTAGCTTTTTTCTTGTTTTTGATATCCCTATTATGCTCCAAAATACCCTGTCTCAACTGGCATATAGTTTTTCCCACATAAAATGCAGGACAACTTAAGCAAGTTCATTGTCATTAGTAGGACTTACATTGTTGGCAAAAACACTTTCCAATAAATTAATTGCTGCTGTAAACAGCTAAAAACTATATACTGGTTATAAAAAATTCTGAAAGGTTGTTGGACAATGATAGTTATATACAGACTTTTGGACAATCCTGCAAACATGTTTGCGTAAAAGATTTTTCAATTTATAATTTTACGGATATAGAGGTTTCTGTTGACTATTTTTCTCTGTTACAGAAATGTTTCTCTTTTATACCAACACATTGGTATGAAATTGGGAAGTTACTCATGCATTTTAAATTGTTTACTAGACAACTAAATTTAAAAAAATGTTTTGCCAACAATGTAAGTCCTACTAATGACAATGTACTGAGTTTTAAGAGGAGCAGTACTTTTATTCCACCTAGTAATCCTATGGTAATGGTTTTTGAGCAGTTATGTGAAAACCAAATTAGGAGATGTGTTTATGCTGAAAAGGAAATGACAGAAAATCTGTCTATTGCTGAGAAATTTTGTTTGAAACAGTTAACCGAAACTAATCATTATAGAGTGATGAAACAGGACAAAAGGGGTGGGGTAGTTACCATGGTGAATACAGACTATTCATGTAAAACGCAGGAACTGTTGAATGAGTTTGATACATATGAGAGAGTGTCTAAATTTGATGTTTATCGAGCTTGTGCTAAAATTGATTGGCAGCTATATGGGTTTTTGTGTGAGGGGATTATTTCTGATGTAGATACAAGTATTTGACTGTGGAGACCCCAGTTACTCCTTGTATCTTCGGTATCCCCAAAATTCACAAAAACGTGAATTCACCCCCTTTTAGGCCAATAAAACTTGTCTGGGGCTCAAAGACCGAGTGTAGCTTCTTATACTGACATCACATGTAAAAATGTCTTGGACAGAACTCCGTACATTTTAAAAGATTCCTGGCATTGCTTAGACATCATTAGAAATTTAAATTGTAGTGATGATTTTTTTGTTTGCTACAGTTGATGTCATTAATTTATTTTCTGTGATACCTCACCAAACTGGATTGGAATTTTTTGGCAACAGTTTGGCAAAATTGAGCGAATTGCACAATGTTAAGAGAGATTTGTTAGTTGACCTGATGGAGATGGTATTGTTGAACAATTATATTCTGTTTGACGGAGAGTATTTTAAGCAGATTAAGGGTGTAGTGATGGGTGCCAGGTGTGTGCCTATTTATGCAAACCTTGTACTAGCTGAACGGGAATGGCAATATGTTTTCAACTCCAGTTAAATGTCCAAAATGATTACTTATTTAAATTATCTGGATGATATTTTGATTTTTTGGAGAGGAACAAAGGACGAATTACAAGAATGTATTGATTATTTAGGTAACGCTACTGAATTCCTAAAGTTTACTAGTCACAGTAATAAGGACAAAATAGAATTACATCCTTCTGTATAAAGAGGATGGTGTGATACGTTCCAGCATTTATCATAAAAAAGGTACAGTAATTACTTTCTTCACTTTGAAAGTTGCCATCCCTACACCCAAAAGAAAAATGTTGTGAAGGGACAAATGGTCCGATTGTCAAGACATGTTTAGAAACAGGGGTTATCCATTGGACCTATTGCTAAAAATTCTAAATGGGGTTTATAAGAAAAGGAACTCCACCTTTCGGCCCATTCATATGGATGATAATAGAGACATTATTCATATGGACAAAAACGAATTTGAGGAGCAAAATAAATTCACAAAGGGAGAGGCAATGGTTTTGGAATATAACCACACTGCACCAAAAATTAAAAGTATTATTCAAACAATTTTGGATAGTGTGTTTATTGGTGATTTGAGAGAACTTTTGGGCCCTACCCCCACTTTTATATACAGTAGGGGGGGTGAATTTGAAGAATTTATTTGAAAGGGGACCAGTGCTTTCCAACCAAAATATCTCTCGGATGAGTAAATGCAGGATCTGCAGTGTTTGGAAATTTATTAATGATGGCCCATATGTTTATATCAGTAACCACAGAAAATCCCTCAAATGCCCTGGGTATTGTTAACTGTTACACCAATATGGTTGTTTACATAGCAACTTGCTTAAGCTGTCCTGCATTTTATGTGGGGAAAAACTATACGCAAGTTGAGACAGCGTATTTTGGAGCACAATAGGGCTAGCAAAAACAAGAAAAAAGCTAGTGCACTATTTACCCATAGTGAGCAATGTGTTAATTTTAAGAAGTTTTTATTTTTTGTAGTTGACAAGGTACCACAGAATGATGCTGGTGGTGATTTTAAAACCCTCCTGGAAATAAGGGAGTGTTTTTAGCAGCTACGGTTGGATGCAACCAAACCACCAGGTATCAATGAAAGCATTTCTGTTTCTAGTATATTGAAGTTTAAGTCTCATTTTGTATAAAAAAATTTTTTACAACTAAAAATTTTTTATAACTCGTATATTGTTTTTAGCAGTTTACAGCAGCAATTAATTTATTGGAAAGTGTCATTTTTTTATATTTGCACACATTAGCAGCAGTGGCTAATGAGGCTTTCACTTTAAGATTATAAGATTTTGTGATTTTAAAACATTTTTAATTATGTAATTGGTTGATGGTTTAATTTGCCTAAAGACTATAAAATGATTGCTTTTTTACTAGTGTTTTATTCTGATGAAACCCAATGTATGTGTGGGCGAAAGCGCTTAGTATGTTTCAATAAACGGCTTGAGTGTTCCAGTCAAGTTTGTGGATTATTTGTTTTACTAGTTTGATATCTACAGGTACATTTTTGGTGTTGGTTGTCTCTTTCATATCTGTCTATTAACAGAATTTCTTAACATGTACATTTTGCTGTTAATTTTAAGTTCTAACTACAGATCTGATGTTGTCAGTTTTCATTCTGTCCTCAACTGATGGATTCAGATCTGAGCCCTTGGATCTTACTCAGCCACTGCAAAAACTCATTGCAACTTTGAACTCTAGAGCTTCTCCCTTACCCAGAAACCACCAATCCTTGTTACCCCAAATTTCATTTACCACCTCTAGGTGAAAGACGTGGTTTCTGTTTGTCTCTCAAGCTAAGCTTTTTGTCAATTTCTCTCTAAATTTATCTCACTATTTAAATCCTTTTTTGTACTAGTGTACAGTTGATAGTATTGTTAGTATCTCTCTCTTTTCTCTAATTTCTCTCCCTTGCCTTTGCTGTAGATATGTTCATGTAATTCTTACTACGTTCGTAGGTAGTTTTTCAATGTTTACCTTCTTTCTACTTCCCTTTTAAAAAAAATCTTCTTCTATAATCTTTTGTTTTGTATATAGATTCTACTATTCCCTCCCACAAAGACCCTCTCCTACAATAAAAACAACTTCAAAGTCTACAGTCAAACCAAGTCACCTATAGAAATAGTCCCCTCTGCCAAACTACTTGGCATTACTGTAGATGAACACCTCAAGTTTGATATTCATATTCAACAAAATATTAAGAAAACCTACCAAAAGCTAGGTATGCTGTATAGGAATAATCGCTTTCTCTCCAACTCTACCAGGCAAACTATGGCCTTGACTTATCTTCTTCCTTCCTTATTATACGGAGCCCCTCTCCTAACCAACCTGTCCTCATCTATCACCTCTAAACTAGAAAACTGCTACAATAAAATCTCTAAATTTTCCTCTAAATCTAAAAATACCACCCATCACTGCCTAACCCTACAATCCCTGAATTGGCGTGAACTCCCAGACTACCTAGACTATCTCCAACTCACTACTGTACATAGACTCATATTTCACCCAACAAAATGTCCCACTTTAACTAATATCCTTCCTCCTTATACACCCAACAGTGCTCTCAGATCTGAAAACCAGAACTTAATTACTATCCATAAACCTAAACGTTCTGCTGGCCAACTTCTCCAATCTTTCTCACTAGGCAAAAAATGGAATTCCCTTCTCTCCACACTAAGAACCATACCAAACTCAGAAAAACTTTGAAACTCAACTATTCAAACACCTGTCCACTAAATGGAAATGTACCTGCCTTCACCCAACCTAATCCAAGGGGGTTCTCGCTCTGGTTCCCAAGCTCTACAACTCTCATAGTTATCTTCCTATGAGCCTGTCTAAGCTCTCAAAAATTTCTAAAGCTTCTCTCTAAGCTCTCACCTCCTACAGCTACCCTCACACAGCCCAACCTTGTAAATATTGTAAATAGCATTCTACTGTTGATGTGTGTATGTAAAGCATATTTACATTTTCTTAAAAGGTTTGTATGTAAACTGTTTCCACACCTAACCCATATCTGTTTTCCTCAAATGAAACTGTGTGATCCCTACCTTCAAGCTTAATGAATTTAGCTATGCATGATATTGAATGCATTTATGAGTAACTATTCTACATAAGATCTTTAATATTAACTATAATTTGTATCTAAATTGTATAATGCATCTTGGAGCTTTTCTCCCCGGGCCTCCACTGAAAATGGGTCAATTCGGCCCAGTGGACTTTCCCGGTAATCAAATTGCAAATAAATATATATATATATATATATTTATATATATATATATATATATATATATATATATATATACACACACACACACACACACACACACACACACACACACACACACACACACACACACACACACACACACACACACACACACGCACACACACACACATACACACACACCCATATAAATATATTAATTGTGCTATTAGTGATTATTTCTGTTGGTCGTTTTGTATTTTCCTGATTGTTTGTTTTTGTTTGCTTATGGCTGAAAAGGAGAAAAGCCCAGCGGATTTTAAAAAATATGGAAAGTGTGGTCAGAAAATACCTCTTTCTGACTCACACAGTCTGTGTGTTTTTTGTTTAGGCCCTCTTCACCACCAGGAAAACTTTGTGATCTGCCATGCTTTTAACCCTAGAGCATTGGTAGGTCAAAGGAATAAACTTATTTTAAATGGTCTCTTGCCTTCTTCCTTTGACAAAACTATCTCTGGAGCATCTAAAAAAAGTCTTAAAAATGTTTCATGCTTCTCCAAGCACCACTTCTTCCTCCTGCAGGTCCTTGGAAAAATCAGTGAAAAGAACTTCTTCAGATCCTATGGTTTTACTGGATCCATTGAAGAAGAAACCAAAACTCTCAGATCCACCCCTTTCCACTAATCCAACAATGTCAACAAAGTTGCCCTTGGATCTGATGGCTTCTTTGTATCTGAAGTCTTTGAAAATTAAAGATTTGTCAGATCTGAAGACCTTGGATCAGACACTAAAATCGAGTTTGTCTACTTTGCCTAGAACAAGGTACACCCCATCACTGGATCCAGCTCCCTCAAGAGTACCTTCCTCTTTTTTAGAGACACCTAAATCTCCATCTGCTCTATCCTCCCGCTCTTCTAGAAGCCTGACCAAAGAGGATGTGGAGAGGCTAGTGAGAAAGATTCTCTTGGCATAGAGCCAGCTACCCCTTTCACAGCTCCTACCCCATCAGATCAAAAAGCCCGTACATCCAAGACACCTCCACTACTAATTCCTCCTTTGACTCATATCAATGTTTCAAAGCCCTTGAATCTGAGTTATCCAGACCCATCTACATCAGATCCAAGAATATTAGCATCCTTGGATCAGAGATTTGCTCTGAGCTCTTCAGTCCAGTTGGATTTGGAGAGTTTTCAGAGCCAATGCAACCCTATCAGGTCTGAGTTGCTGCAGTTGACTCCAAGGGTTTCAGAGCCATCTCTGCATCTCAGAGCCACGGCAATGGTAAGTTTGGTTCCAACTTTGCAGGGGTGGAGCAGAGTTCAGGGGCTTTTCCTCTCGGTTCCATAGGTTCATAGGTTCATACTAGGCTATCTGCCCCAGGACATTTATAAGTCTAGCCAGAGTGTGTTTGGCTTTCGCCATCCATTTTAAATTAATTTTGCTATGCCCTTTTTCGAGTTTAGTATACTGTGCCTCTGTCTAACAGTGACACAGAAGTGATACCCGGGGTAAACCTATGATCTCCCATCCACTCATCAAGATTCCTCTTGAAGAGAGTCAATGAGAGACTCTGCCTAACCTGGACTGGGATTTTATTCCAGAGTGAATGGAGCCTCTAGGTTATGAATCTGTCCCTCCAGCATGTCCTATTTATTTCAGTGCTGAGGTTCAAGTCTCTCGAGCACGTAGCTCGATGGGATTTGGATTTTCTGAGGTGCAGCATGTCCATTAATTCCGGGTTGGACATGGCTTTATATGTCAGGCACAGATCACCTCTGAGCAGGCGGTATGCCACTGAGTAGAGCTGGAGTTTCTTTAACCGGGCAGCATATGGCATCTGTTTGAGCCCTTTGATCTTCTTGGTGAGGTACTTTTGGGGTCTTTCCAGTTGCTGCAGGTGTCTGGTAAGGTACATCCCAAAAGGGGCATTGTACTCAATTATGGGCCTGATGAGGGATGAGTAAAGAGGCACGATGACCTCCCCTGATCTAGATGTGAATCCCTTCATGATTAGGTGGGCTATATAAAATGTTTTTCTAACCACTTGGGCCACATGGTTGTCAAATGAGAGATTGCTATCAACTTGGGTCCCCAGGTCCCTAATTACTTCTTCTGTCCTTAATGGATTACCACCTATGTGGTAATTTGTGGGCACTTTGTTTTTGCCAAAGGGGAGGACTATACACTTTATGGTGTTTAGCTTGAGGCCATGGCTCTGGCACCAGTTGTCTGTTTCTATGAGGCCCTTTTGGAGGATGCTTGTGTCGACTGGAGAGTCGATTATGGCGTCCAGTTTGCAGTCATCTGCGAACTTGGTCAGCCACAGTCCTTCCATGTTGGCCTATACCTCCGAGAAATATATACCGAACAAGAGAGGTCCCAGGACTGAGCCTTGTGGGACGCCACTTGTAACTGGTTTGGAGTCTGACATGGCTCCAGCAATTCTAACCATGTGGGTTCTGTCCTTGAGCCAGTTTGCAACCCATCTAGTGACATAGGGGTTTATATTTAAGCTCGTGAGCTTATCTATAATGCCTGAGTGGGGTATTGTATCGAAGGCTTTTGCGAGGTCCAGGTAGGCTGTGTGGACCACCTTCCCCTCGTCAATGGCCTTGGTGACTGTTTCAAAGAAATCAACCAGGTTTAAGAGGCAGAATCTGCCCTTAACAAAGTGGAACTGGGTAGGATCCAGTGTCTGTACGTCCCCAATATCTTTATTTATGAGGTCCATGATGATCCTTTCCATAGCTTTGCAGACCAAGCTAGTCAGGCTTACGGGGAAATAGTTTCCAGGATCCGTTGAGGCACCACCTTTGTGGAGATGGACCACTGTTGCTGTACGCCACTCTCTGGGTACCTATCGTGTAGTAAGGCTGAGACTGAACAGTAGTTTTATGTTTGGGTTTAGCTCTTCTTGGAGTTCATGTAGGACGCAGCCCGGGACACCGTCTGGTCCCACTGATGCTGTGTTTTTTGCTTTGGAGAGGGTGGCTCTTACCTGAGCATCTGAGATGTCAGGGGGGGCAGCACTCTGCTGGGATAGATATTTGCCCTTTTGGTGGGGAGGGGGGGAGTTTGCACTGAGCCTGTCAGCTAGGATGTTGGCAATGTCTGTGGGTTTGGTGTATTTTTTGTCATTTTGGACTAATTCTGAGCATATCTGGGAATTCCCACCCAGGTTCCTAACATAACTAAAGAACGCCTTGTGATTATCCTTAGTGTCCTGTAAAATTTTTCCCTCATAGCTGGCCTTAGACGATTTTATGAGTGCCCGTAGTTTTTTGCTAATACTGATCAGAGATGCCTTCTCTTTTTGGGATTTTGCTGTATCATGTAGTAGCTTCCTCCTTCTATTGTATAGTTTGTTTATGGCTGGGGTCCACCAGACAGGACGTCTGCCTTTGGAGAATTGGGTCTTGGTTTTATTTGGCATTGCATGATCCATGCATTCCTGAAGGTGTTCATAGAATGCATTTATAAAGGATTCTGCGGTCTGGGCCATACTTTCCACAGGCCCGGGGGCTTTGAAGGATTCCACCTCAGTTTTCAGGAGTGTGAAATTTGCTTTAGAGAAGTTTTTCACTGTGGTTTTCAGGGCAGGGGGTGGAGTCGGGATGTGAATATCCAGTGAGATTAGTTTATGGTCTGATCTTACCAGTGAGGGATACACTTCGGGTCTGGAGCATAGAGTCCCCATGTTGGTGATGATCAGGTCCAGTATGTTTTCCCATCTTGTGGGAGTGGTAACAAGTTATTCCATAGCATTTGAGTTTATAAATTCTAGGAACCTTTGGGCTAGGGTGTTGGAGCTACAGTAATGCTCCCAGTCTATGTTTGGAGGTGTGGGTATCTTTGACAAATATTGATACTCCCCTTCCTTTTGTGGTTCGGTCCAAGTTTTGGGGCCGAAAAGCATGGTATGAGGTATAACCTGGTAGTGCTGGGGTGCTCTCGGGAGCCTTGAACCAGGTTTCTGCTACTGCACAGATATCGATGTTCTCCATGCTAAGGAGAGCTTTGAGTGTGTGCATCTTGAGGTTTAGACTTCTGGCGTTGAGTAGCATTACTCTTAGTTTCTTATCCCTTGTGAAACCTATGAAGGTGGGTTTGTCTTTTGAGCCTTGCTTAGAAAAGGCACTATGGGGGTAGCAAGAGCCTTTGCCAATATCCGAAAGCCCAGGGGTGACAGGTGCAATCCGTCCCTAGCGAAGCATTGTGGCTTGTCAAGCATGTCACCCCAGGCTGACAGGCATTGGATCCCCTTTGAATGACACCAATACGTAAGCCAATTGTTGAAATTGATCATCTTGTCTTCATATTGTGGCATCATTCTTGGTGAGGGTAAGATGCTACTCAAGGTCATGTTCAAATCCCTCTCCAGGACAGTCTGCCTTTAGGGTTTTGGAGACAGCTCTGTCTGCACCTCTAACTCAGATAGTGTCTACCTCCTTGGATCCTAAGTCTGCATCTATTCCACCTCTGAATCTAGAGTCTCAATTATCCTCTCTACAGGGACAGCTGATACCAAAACCCCTGCTTTCCCATCAGGGTATTCTCTTCTGATATGTCCCCAGAGTATCCCACCAAGGGAGTCCCTATGAAGAGAATATGCAAGAGGAAGCATTTAGATACCCCTGAATCTGTGACTGAAGATACAGATTTTGATAAGAGTGAAGGGTCCCCATGGTCACCTCCTGATGATGTCTCATTTGGAGACATCCTTGAGATCCTGAAACAGAGAGGTGGCTGGAAGCTCAGCAACCCTTTGTCAGAATAATCTGTACTCCTGGAGACATTTGGTACTGGCCCATCTACCTCCTGGGTAGTCCCACCTGCTGATGAGCTCATTTATTTGGTCTCTTGGAGGGCATGGCAGGATCCTGATACTATTGAGTCCATTCCCAAGACAGTTTACAAAATTATGACTTCCCTAGAGGATAAAAATTTTGGTCCAAAGGTGATGCCATGGTCATGGTAATGGCCACTAAGAAGGAACTTGCAGAAGAAAGTTCCTCTGTTCATCTCTGCAACAAGGAGTCATGGGTGATGGACAGATTTAGTAAGCATGTCTGTGCTTCAGCGACCTTCACCTTAAGGTCACTAAACTATTTGGCACATTTCACGAGACTACAGAGGGACATAATTAAGGAACTGTCAGACATCCTCTCAGGAACCATTTCTGAAGAGGTGAAGACATCTGTCACTTCTCACATGGCTACTCTACAGTCCATATTCAACTCTTTTATGAGATTCAGTTCTAACATAGCAGAAGGAACCTCAAGAGCAGAGGGCTCGTGTGTTTCCATTAGGAGATACACCTGGATGCGTTTGTGTGATTTTGCTGATTTCTTTTATTTCTTTAAGTCATCTTCATTTGTCAATGCTCCCTTTGATGGCACATCACTTTTTGGTCCCAATGTAAAAGACACATTCTCCAGGTATGAGAAGGATCTAAAACAAAGAGTAAAAAGGTCACACAGATAACCAACTGATTAAAAAACACAGAAAGAAAAATCTAGCAAAGCTAGACTTCTAACTGTGTGATACCTTAAACCTCTTGCATCAGAGACCTCATGGGATATAAGCAAATCACAATACAATGAAGCACTGACCAACAATGCAAATATTAAAAGGCACAAAAGCAGTGAAATAGTCCAGACTTGAGACCTGCAAGTTGGTATTACCACACACACAACAATTATGACCTAGGTTTCGTCTTTATTACAGACTTCTTCAGAACAAGGAATTGTAAAAGCACTAAGCATTAAATACACTTGTATAAATTGGATAAATGATCTTAATTGATCTCAATTAATTCAATTTACCCCAAGCATACCCAAAATACAAAATATTTAAAAACATTAAAATACCATACATAAAAAAATGCATAAAAAACCACAACAATATAACTTATAATGAAACATACTCTAAAATGTTTTTCATTTTACAATGCTATCTTAAACAGAAATTAATTATCCCTTAATATGTTTCAATTTTAATATAGGAGCAACACTTATGTTATCATTTATGCCTGGAAACACTGTAGCATTTAATGTCAACTGCCATTTCATTTCGCATATATCAAGGTGAACATCTAAAATTCCACCTTGACTATCTTTATTAATATGTTGTATCACACAAAATTTAAACTGGTGACCATTATATTGTTCAATATGTCTCACTAAAGCATTAGTTTTTCTCATGTGTGTAATATCCGTAATATGTTCACTAATTCTTTCTTTAAAGTTTTTCCAACATAAAATGTTAAACATTGACAGCACTTTGCTAAATAAACATTTTTTGTGCCACAGTCATAATGCCCATACAAATTGATGCCCATATCAGCCACCACTATTTTTGAATCTGTCAGCATAATATACTGGCACATACTACATCTTCCACATTTAAAATTACCTTTAACCCTATTTGTATAATTAGTTTCACCCATACTCCAACTATTACTTTCAAACAATTGTTTAAAGGATTTCCCTTTTCTATATACATTTTTAGGTGGATGACTTAATTTATTCCATACCATACCATCAAATCTTAGCAATCTCCAATTATTATGTATAATGTCTACTATATACTGAGAATCATAAGAATAAGTCATGATGAAATAAATATCCAAAACATTTATTCCACAATTTTCTTTAGTATTCTGTATAATGACATCCTCTTTGTTTCCTATAGAATCACTTAGTTTTCCACTATTATTAATGAATTTATTGATGTCATTATTATTATTCTGCAAAATATTCTCACTATTACTCATATTTAATAAAGCCCTATAAATGCCATTATTTCTTTTCCGCTTCACTTCATTACCAATGGATTCACACAACATTGTGGGGTATCCTCTCTTAATAAACATACCTTTTATAAATTCCACTTCATTTAAAAATTCTTGTTCATTACTAACCATTCTGGCCGCCCTAACCATCTGGCCTTTAACTGTAGCTTTTTCTGATGGTTAGGATGCCAGCTTTGGTAATTTAGGTATGAATTTGAGAATGTGGGCTTTCTATATATACCAGAAGTTAAAAAGTTTCTGTTTTTTGTCATCTTTCAAATGTACATCCAAATAAGATAATTCATCTTTACTGTACGCATATATAAATTTCAAAAACTGCACTGTGTTGTTTATATAATCCATAAACATTTTAATTCTTTCAACACTACCTTCCCATATAATAAAAATATCATCTAAGAAACAGGTATAGTGTTGAATGTATGGTTGGAATTCACTAGTGAACACATATTGCTGTTCCCAATAGGACATTACATAATTAGCATATATGGGGACACATACTGCCCCCATTGCTACTCCTATAATTTGTTTAAAGTAATGGCCTTCAAAAAATATGTAGTTGTTATATAATACAACCTCCATTAGCGAAATAAACACATTGATGCAATCTTGATCATACATCCCTGTTAAAAATAATTGATATTCAAGCCATTCTAAACCTAACTCACTCAGAATTACTGAAAACAAGTTGCATACATCAGTGGTAAGCAATACTGTGTTTTCACTTATTCTAACTGTTTTAAGCTTCTCCAAAAAATTCCATGAATCTTTTTCAATATAATCAAATTTCTTTATTCCTTTTTGCAGATAGAAATCCAAAAATGTACTAATAAAACATGTTTTGCTTCTTTTTCCATCTACTATTGGCCTAAATTTAATGTTGACCAATCCTTTATGTATTTATGGAATTCCAAAAATGTTGCTAACCATTGGGTATTCATTTCTTAAGTACTGATTGTTAAATAAAATCAAGAGATCAATACACAGGAGGTTCAGGTTCAAACGTTTACTAGTGTACACCAGGAGGCAAAAAAAAAGTACAGAATTTTGTCTGACATGAAACAGGAAGTACACAATTTTTATAGTTTTACATTCAAGTTGTGCCCACCTTACTGACATGGTTAGTCACAGGGCATCTACATCACTTTAGCTTACAGTATTCTATTCATTAAATAATGCTGATGCTGTATATTAAAAAAAAGTTTTCCTCTGGTAACAATACGGCCTTGCTCACCACCTGGTCAAACATAATGTCTTTCTGTAAAGTTACTTCTTCAAGGTTTCAGGCTAGTTCGAATACAATAGCAGATTCAGTATTCTAATACACTTCTTTGTTCCCCGTAACACTTTCCTAACAGCTGTGTGTTATCTAGTAACACATACACAAGGCCAATCATCCCAGCAGGAAAGAGCAGAAGATTTTCATTATTTCACATATTTAATTTCCTGACCCAGCAGATAATCATTTGTGAAAAGCATAAACATTAAAACTTGCTTGAGCTAGCAGCTGCCAGGGTCAGAGGCCAACTTGCAACAAGGCATACTGCAGTTTCAAAAACTTCTTGCAATTACACATGAATTCATCTCTTGGTTATATCATTAATAGAATAAAATGCATTACATACTATTTTGCTTTTAAAACTAGCACTTCACATATATTCAAATACATATTTCTCTAACATTTTCCCTCCTATTAATACTTTTTATTGTATTTTGAAGTATGCATAATGTCATTTTGTCTCCTAACCTCTTCCATTAAGGATTTTCAGCTAGGTGAGTCATTTGATCTATACTTCAGAAAAAGTTTCATCTGAGATCAATTTTTCAATCTCAATATCTTGGTACAAAGTTTCAGTAACAAATACATCAATAAAATCTTTGATTAATATTTTCATGCAGGGAATTCCACAACAAACACATGCTCCTAATATGAATAAACCCACACAAATAGCAATTAGGATATTCATTAGGATGGAACCCCACCCCCCCCAAATAGATTCTGGAAGAAGCCCGTCAGTGGGTCTGGGCCTGGTTTAGTCATGGCTGATACCTGCTGAATTACCTCCAGGTGGTTGTTAATTTCATGCCTGTTGTCCGGAATAAATGCACAGCATTCTTCTTTGATAAGCGCGCACGTACCACCTCTCGCCGCTAGGGTGAAGTCAAGAGCCATTCGATTTTGTAGCACAACAGTTCTCATTGCATTCAGTTCATCAGTCACCAGTTCTAGGGCAGAGAAAGTTGCATTACTCATTACTTCGAGAAGTTTCGACAGCTTCCTCAACTCCCAGATTGATTTGACTGCTCCATATGCTGGGAATATTTCTGCCCAAGATATAACACTGTCACTCAAGTCCATATGAGTCAATTTGCTTTTGTCTTTTACGGTATTATGGTTTTTCCAGCCAGCTTCGATCCGTCCTACTGGATTTACAGGTTTCTCGAATGGACCTTCAGGTTTTTGGGCTGCTTCCCTCATGTTTCGTATCTTACCCAAAGGTAATTCTGCAGTATGTCTTATAGCCGGAACCAGATAACCCAAAAAACAACTGCCGGACCAATTCTCAGGTAGCCATTTGTATGCTTTTTTACAACAAATAAAATAAAAATGTTCTACTTTAGTACTAATACGCATTAACCCTGCATGAAACATTTTCTGGTCTATAACTGACAATTGTTTAAATAAAACAGGATTCTTGCAAATTTCATTCATGGTTGTTTTCATTGAGTTCAAATATGAGTCATACTTAATATAACACTGATAAGATATTGTTATGTTACAATTGCTCCAGCCCACCTGGAGGGTATCATTTTTATAAAAACATACAATTCCCTTTTGTGTGACAGGTAAAAATAAAGCTATTTTGTCCTGTGATCTCACAGTCCCTGTGTCAAAAAGTAAATTCTCCTAAGTCTCATTTATCCCCAAAGGGACAGTGGACATTAACAGTCCTCCATATGCTGTTGGTATAGCTGTACAAACCCAGCAATTTGAAATGTTCATAGTCTCTGCATATACACGCTTCATGGCTAGGTATGTGTTAAAATTTGGATGCCAGTCTATAGACGTTTCGTCATGTCTTCCCACCTTTACTTGTGTGGTCGAGTGTAGGAAAAACCACAACAAGAGGAAAATTGTCACAATTATAGTCAATAAATGTACACTCAACAAAATGATTATGCAACATCTCTGGGGTTGATCTGCATTTCTATTCGCTTTATTCTTGGCCATTTTGCCCTTGTTGTATATCAGTCACAAAGTTTTTATCAAGTTGAAAGTTCTTCACCGGTTTGCAGTGTGTCAAATGGACCCAGGGCGTCCTCTCAGCCACTCTGACTGCAGTAGGCATTGCCAACAGTACCTGGTATGGTCCTTCCCACTTTGGACTCGCCCAATTCTTCCTTTTCGTCACTTTTAGCCACACCCAAGTTCCCAGAGCCAAAACTGCTTCCACCGGTCTGGTCTTTTCTTTATCTGAAAAAGAGTTAAACTGCAAAACAGATTTATTTGTTAACAGTTTTCTCATATAACTAGCTAATGAACTGTCAGCCTCTTGCTCTGCAGGCATGAGAGCTTTCCACTGAGGCACATAATATGCTCTCCCAAAAACCATTTCGAAGGGAGTCAAGCCCTTCACATTTGGAACCATTCTCATAGTCAGCAGCGCTAAAGGCAAACAGTATATCCAACTCTTCTGGGTATCCTCAACTAACTTCCTAAGTTTGTTCTTAAGGGTCCCATTGTACCTTTCCACCTGTCCTGCAGACTGTGTGTGGTAGGCACAATGATTCTTCAAGGAGATTCCGAAAAATCTTCCAAGTTGTTGGATGGTCTGGTTGACAAAATGTGTACCATTGTCACTATAAATCCTTTCCAGTATGTCAAATCTAGGGATTACTTCCTTTATCAGGGCTTTCGCCACTGTTGTTGCATCCGGATGTTTGGTTGGAAAAGCTTCTACCCATTTAGAAAACATATCTACAATGACTAGGCAATATTTTTTCCCTTCACACTTATTCAACTCTATGAAATCCATACAAATAGTATGGAACGGATATGGTGGTATAGGAAAACTTCCTTGTTTAGGTTTAAATGCCCCTTGTGCATGGTGCTTGTTACAAGTATGACAAGCTGCACAAAATTTTTTGCATAATTTGTGAATCCATATGTTTGGAATATTCGGTTTACTAACTGTACCATCCTCCCTGTTGAGACATGGCACTGCCCATGGCTCAACAAAGCTGCATATCTAAATAAATTAGACGGCAATATCGTTTTTTTCTCTTTGGAAATGTACAGTCCATTTTCAAGAATTGCACCTTGTTTTTCCCATTTTTGTTTTTCTGCTTTTATAGTAAGCATCTGCATTGTTTTTAACATGTCTAAATCTAAAATCTCAGAGGGTTGTAATTCCTCATTCAAAAGTAAAGTTTCTGAGTCTGAGGCCGCTTGCTTTGCAGCTGCATCAGCTCTCGCATTTCCTTTTGAAATCCTATCCTGTTGTTTTGTATGAGCTACACATTTACAAATAGCTACTTTAGTAGGTAACTGGATAGATTCTAATAATTCCAAAATAAATTGTGCATGATTAATTGGTTTTCCACTAGATGTTATCATTCCCCTATTTTTCCATTGTTGCGCAAATACATGTACAGTAGAGAAAGCATACTGACTGTCAGTATATATGTTTACACATTTGTCTTTTGCTAAAGTACATGCTCGTGTTAAAGCTATCAACTCTGCTGCTTGTGCAGACAAGTTATGTGGTAAGGGTTGGGCTTCTAAAATTTCAGTATCTGTAACTACTGCATACCCCACTAGATTCTTCCCTGTAGGGCCCCTTCTGCATGAGCCGTCCACGTAATATGTCACCTTGGCATCATCCAAGGGCATATCTGTGAGATCTTGTCTAGGCAAGGTTAACTGTTCAATTTCCTGCAGGCAGCTGTGCGGTGTGCCATCTGCAGGAGTTGGGAGTAATGTTGATGGATTTAATGTCGTACATCATTCAATCATCATATGAGGTTGGCTCAGCAGTATAGTCACACATGAAAGATGTCTAGCAGGAGAAAGACATGCTACTTTTTCTTGCAGTAAAATTATCGCGACTGCATGAGGCACTCTCAATGTGAGAGGGTGGAATAATACCACTGAGGCCAAGGCCTGTACTGCCATTGCAGCTGCGACCACTGCTTGTACACAGTGAGGCAAAGATCGCGCCACTGGGTCTAACTGTGATGAATAATAGGCTATGGGGCATTGCTTATCCCCATGTTGTTGCATCAGCACTGACGTCATATATCCTTGCTTGCAGTCTACGGTCTGAAAGAACCATTTATGATAATTTGGGAGTCCTAAAACTAATGAAGAAGCTATCAACTGCTTCAATCTACAGAAAGCCATTTCTGCTTTGGGTGCCCATTGTAATAAATCTTGTGCTGCCATTGGTGTTTTATATATTAAGTCAGTCAGTGAAGCAGATTCCAAAGCATAGTTTGGTATCCAACTCCGACAAAAATTAGTTGTCCCCAAGAAGGACATCATTTCCTTCTTGGTTGCTGGTTTGGGTGCTTGTAAAATTGCTGTCTTTCTATCCTTGTCTAATATCCTACCTTCATTGGATATCACATATCCTAGGTATCTAACTTGCTTTTTCCAAAGTTGTAACTTGTTCACTTTGTGTCCTTGTGTTGCTAAGAATTTCAATAGTGCTACAGTATCTTCCCTGCATTGCTGCTGGGTGGGGGGCTGCTAGCAAAATGTCATCTACGTAAAGTAGAATTTGACTACCTCCTGGTGGGGTAAACCCTGCCAGGTTGCTAGCCATTTCTTGTGCAAATAATGTTGGGCTCTACAATATCCCTGTGGTAGTCGAGTATAGGTATACCTTTTACCCTGAAATGTAAATGCAAACCAGTACTGACTATCAGGATGTATAGGTATTGAAAAGAAAGCATTACTGATATCAACCACAGAGAAATATTTCTGTTGAGGCTTTAAGTCATTTAACAAAGTATGTGGGTCTGGCACCGTGGGTGTTCTGGGTAGCACTGCATTGTTTACAGCTTGTAAATCTTGAACCATCCGCCATTCCCCGTTTGCTTTTTTAACAGGAAATAGGGGTGTATTACATGGTAAATCAGGAGATTCTACCAGTACTCCTTCCCTGAGTAATGCTGCTATTATAGGCTTGATTCCTATTTCTGCATCTTTTCTCAAAGGGTATTGTCTTTTCTGTGGCCTAAATGCTGACTTCGGTGTAATTGTAACCGGTCCTGCTGTTCGAATAAGTCCTATGTCTGACTTGCCTGTTGACCAAAGAGTCGTTGGTTTGTCACATAAGGCTTTCTCTTCTTCTTCTAATAAAAATGCTAATCAGCTGTCCTCGCTAGATTGCAAGTGCACAGCAAGGGTGCGTCTGCGTCAACCAATTCAACTTTTGTTTCTGTATCCCCTGTTCTGACAATTCTAAGTCAGTCTGTTTCTCCCATCTCTTTACCTTCTCTCCTAAGTCTGCCCATTTTACGTTTTTGTTCTTGGTCAAGCTGACATGTGGCAATCGATTTGACCTATATAGTGCAAGGAATTCTTGAGGTAATGAACAGCTAACTACACTGTTCCCCTCAGTATCCCAATACAAAGTACGTAATACTAATCTAGTTGCACGATTTTTGAATAATTCTTGCTCATATTCTCTGTCAGGTCCTGGCGTATTACAGTAGTATAGAGTACAGTGTAACAAATGCTGTCGATCAGTGTCAAGGGAGGGGGCTTTACTGATGGCTACATTCATCAGTTCCTCGGTTACTGCCCCTGGACCAGTCGTAACTAGGTCCTGGCTGTACCAATAAAATGTTTCACCCTCCGATCGCACCACGAAAGTATCCATTTGCCTCTGTGCCTCCATACCCTGCACAGTTGGAACTACTGCTATGCCGAATATCTGCATAAGGTCCTTACCCAATAGGTTCACTGGACATTTTGCAGAAACAACAATCTTACTTCTTTGAGTCATACCTGAAACAGGGTCAGTTATTGCTATATCATGGGAAAGTGGTTCCCTGTATAGTTGTCCATTTGCAGCTTTCACTAATGTATAATCAGGTGATTCAGAATGTTCTGGTAACTTGGAGGGGTGTATCAGGGTCCGTGATGCTCCTGAGTCACACAGGAATTTGACTTCCCTTCCCTCCACCAGAAGTGTAACTTCCGGTTTCGTGTCTGCTAAGTAGAGCTCTAGGCTCAAAAATGCTAAATCCAAAATTTCACTTTCTTCATTCTCCATATCTACTTGCACTTCCTCTATTCCTTCTATCACATTTACATTTGTCCTCTGTTTATTAACTTCTCCTGATGATTTCTGACTTCTGCATGATGTATCGTCACTATCATATAGTCAGTCCTCATCTCCCTTGTCTTCTGTGATTACCTTTTTATTCTGTTTACAATCCCTCCCTAGATGTCCCTTCTTCCCGCACTTAAAGCATTCACCTCTCTTTTTCCTTTCCTCAAAATCTGCTGACCATTTCTCAGACTGTATATTTCCCTGGGCATTTTTCTTTCCCTTTTTGCCTAACTGTAACACAAATACTTCAGCTGCGTCTTCAGCAGTGAAGACTTGCGCCTTCTTCTTCTTTTTGCTATTAAAATGTCTTTCAGCATGTCTAGCATATTCAAGTAAGGCTTGTAGCCTACCTATTCGATGGTCTATCATATGCTTCGTAATGAAGCTACTGATAGGTGCAATGCAACCTTTTAAAAATGCATTTTTCAATTGTTGTTCATACGGGGAATCATTCACTTGATTTTCAGGGACTGTCATGCCACTATGATTATTAAAACATTCCAACAATCTAGCATAGTACCCATCTATCGTCTCATTTTCCTGTTGTATGCATTGGTTAATGCAAGTCCAGTCTGCTCTAGGCTTCCATTTCTCAGAGATTCGGTCTGTAAGACCTTTCACACTATTGTCTAGTTCTGCGTCACTATGTGGGAGGGGCTTAAGCTCTGCATTACTAGGATTCCAGGTGCCACAAATCATGTGCCAATCTGGGCCTATAATTTGTCTTACTACTTTTTCTACTTCTTCCCCATTCAAGTGGTAACTCAACCTCATACCTTGCAAATCTTCTAAAAATTTTGTAAAATTAACTTTCGGATGGGGAATTCCCTTAGTAGCTTTCCGGATATCCTCCTGTGTCCATGGTCTGTATACTAAGAGAGTTGGGTCCTGCCCTGCCTGTCCTGCCTGAGGATTTGGGACCTCTATAAGCGGACACATTTCTTCCTCATTCTCATCCTGTAGGTTTCTCTCTATTTGATATGATTCTGCATCCCCATGTATTTTACGTGCTCGGGACCTAGTTTCAATGGTATCTCAAACAAATGGTTGTGGTCTCCCTGAGACCTCGGGATAACGCGGAGGCGGACCAGCTTGTCCACTCGCTTCATATCCTGAAAAAGGCAACGGAGGAGGCAAGGGAGGAGGAGCCGTTGCTATTACTATGTTATTATCCTCTTTGTCTAAAAATAATGCTTTTGAATTTTTAGTCTTCTGTTCCCTACGGTTTGCTTTCTCAATCTACCTGTGTGCCTGAGGAATGCCTAATTGACATTGCTTTTTTGCCTGACTTTCCGCATCGGATTTAAGTTGCTTAAGGAGTTTGACCAGTGAAATTTTATCTAATTTACCATCAAATTCATATTTGTTAACCCACTTCGTATAATACCTAATATTATCAGAACGTTGTGATTGCATATATTTTACGTCTTCGGTTAGGGGCGGATCTCGCGATGTTTTAGTGCACTGATTTTCCATGTTAAAAGAAAATGTTACGTAACCCTTCTTATCACATGGTACCAAAGTTCCTTTCACAGTTTATCTAGAATAACTGCCAACCTTATTCTGTTACCCTGATCTATGACCAAATATACAGTAATTCCTTTTGTCCCTGCTCTGCATAACAAATCTTGACAATAATATTTACTGTAACCTAGTCCCTGATCTAAAACAGAAAAAAGGCAAAAATCTTCCTACCTGAGCTTCCGGTATTGAGCCGTCCAGGATTCGCTCTTCGGCCACAGATCAGAAAGTGGCCAGCCTCTTTAAACGACAATTCAGTCAGAGGTCTTTTCACCCAAGAAGAACCGTTTCGGTAACTTCTCCTGCGCAGTATTCGACCACCGGTAGACTCTGATCTGCAGCTATCTGAGGGATTTCCGGCTAAGAAGGACCAAACTGTTAAATAAAATCAAGAGATCAATACACAGGAGGTTCAGGTTCAAAAGTTTACTAGTGTACACCAGGAGGCAAAAAACGTACAAGTACAGAATTTTGTCTGACATGAAACAGGAAGTACACAATTTTTATAGTTTTACATTCAAGTTGTGCCCACCTTACTGACGTGGTTAGTCACAGGGCATCACATCACTTTAGCTTAGAGTATTCTATTCATTAAATAATGCTGATGCTGTATATTTCAAAAAAGTTTTCCTCTGGTAACAATAAGGCCTTGCTCACCACCTGGTCAAACATAATGTCTTTCTGTAAAGTTACTTCTTCAAGGTTTCAGGCTAGTTCGAATACAATAGCAAATTCAGTCTTCTAATACACTTCTTTGTTCCCCTGTAACACTTTCCCAACAGCTGCGTGTTATCAAGTAACACATACACAAGGCCAATCATCTCAGCAGGAAAGAGCAGAAGATTTTCATTATTTCACATATTTAATTTCCTGATCCAGCAGATAATCATTTGTGAAAAGCATAAACATTAAAACTTGCTTGAGCTAGCAGCTGCCAGGGTCAGAGGCCAACTTGCAACAAGGCATACTGCAGTTTCAAAAACTTCTTGCAATTACACATGAATTCATCTCTTGGTTATATCATTAATAGAATAAAATGCATTACATACTATTTTGCTTTTAAAACTAGCACTTCACATATATTCAAATACATATTTCTCTAACACTGATATTCAGTCTCATCGATTTGACCCTGCATTAATAAATCTTCTATTAATAAATCAATTTTTGAATATGCTATATGTACCTGATTTAAACTACTTTCTTCATAAGTATCTTCACTTAACATATTTAACATAAAATTCACATAATCATTTTTATCTATGATAACTGTGCCACTACCTTTATCAGGCCTCATATATCTAACAGATTTATCATTAATTAACACTTGCAATAATTCTTGTTCGTCCTTGTTCAAATTATTAACTAATTTAAACATACTTTTATCACCACAGTTCCTACTTCTATCCATATATTCTCTTATATCAAGTTCACAAATCTTTTCAAAGAAAGCTACTGTGTTATTTAATGGAGGGTTATATCTACTTGGCTTTTTTAGTATTCTCCCATTTTGTTCAATTATACCTGCAAAACTCAATTTTAAATTCATTCTCCTGGTCAACATTTTTTAAATCAATTAATATCTCATTTACTTTCCCCTTTGCCACTGCAATAAAAGAGGAACCTTTGGAAAGTAGCTCAACATGTTTCCCATTTAGCTCTTTACTGGTATAATTATAAACATGATAGTCACCAAAAGTATTAGAAATAATGGTAGGGTTATCCCTTGTTGTTACATTAACATGTCCTTCCATGCTATCAATGACTTCTATTAGCTGACTTAATTGTTCATCCATGTTAGTAAAAGATATTTCATGCATACTATTCATATTGAACAAACTATTTTGTCCATTCACGCTTTCAGCTTCAACATAAGATTGCTCTCTATTTTCATACCCAATATTATCATTTTGCATATCTGGTTGTGCCTTTACATTGACGTCAACATCAGCCCTGCTATTAATGTTATCAATTATTGAATAAATGGACATTTCAAGTATTGATTGAACTGTATTATCCATAGTCAAACTATTAAATACTTCAATACTATCACCTAATACGTCAGCTTCATATACTTCGCTACCATTAGTATCAGTTGTCATAAAATTTCTATCTATATTTTCAATCTCACAATTCTTATTTATCTGATTAAAATATAGTTCATTATAACAAATGTTGTCATTGCATTTTAACATATCAATCGATTGTTGTTCTTCTAAAAAGGCGCTAACAAAAATGTCATTTAACGTATTAATATATGATTGTTCGTGTGATGTTTCACTTACAGCATTTAAATGTCCACTTGTAATATTTATCTCCATCCACCCTGATGAAAATTGTGCTGCTGCTGCGGATAACTCCACTTTTTTGGTCTTGCCCCCTGCCATTGATAATTGCAACTGTCCTCGGCTTTTTATTGTTGGTCTCCTTGTCGGCGATTTCGCAGCCTTTCCGATCACCTTGGGCCTCCATCTAAAGGGGATTCCAACAAATTGATGACACTATTATGCTCATCAATTCTCTTCATCATTTCCTGTCCTGCCTCCGGCTCACAATTGGTCATATGTCTCTGGTTACCATGGTTACCCGTTAAAAGCGGGTATACTTTTTGAATTTTATATTCTTCAGTGTCTCTATTAATTTTGTTAGATTTTCTTTGATAGATCACTGAACAACTGGAGTCGATACTAGCCAACATATTAGTGTAGTTTGTATAATAATGGTCGAAATTTAAATCAGCCATAATGATCTCATTCTGTTCTTCAAGATCAGCTAAATAATGAGCAATAAGCTCGTCATTATACTTAATCATTATCTTCATGAGTTCAAATCCAGTCTGGTCATATAAACGATGTACTTCTTCAATCATTTCTGCTTTCCCCTCTATACCATTCGGATATTTCCATGTTCTCAACCCCTGTGGTACCAGCCGCATTTCAATGTTCTTATGTAAATATGCATTTTCAATCTGTAATTTTTTCATGGTAAACAGTTTCTTTTCAAATTCTTTCATGTTATCAGCTAAAGATTTATTAGTCTTTTTATGATTAATGTTTGAAGCACTACCTTGTTGGAAGTTATAAATATTTACCTTCCATTGCATCTTATTCACATTTGATCTATTAACTACAGTCACATTTGTTCTTATAGCCCCGTTAGAAGGTCTCTCATCAGTATTCACTTCATGGAGTCCCATACTCGAACTTGGGGCTGACTCAATTCTAGGTGTTGGTTGAGTTAAAGGCATACCTAGACTTCCTAGGCTTCGAGATAGATTTCCTTCTGCATTCTCTTGTTTTTCTACCAGATGTTTAATTTGTAGGGTATGCTCGACCAATTGTTGGTTAATACGTTCTAGCAAGCCCAATATATCCGGACTAGATTCCACACCTTCAATCTCGACAACAATACAATGAAGCACTGACCAACAATGTAAATATTAAAAGGCACAAAAGCAGTGAAATAGTCCAGACTTGAGACCTGCAAGTTGGTATAACCACACACACAACGATTATGACCTAGGTTTCGTCTTTATTACAGACTTCTTCAGAACAAGGAATTGTAAAAGCACTAAACATTAAATACACTTGTATAAATTGGATACATGATCTTAATTGATCTCAATTAATTCAATTTACCCCAAGCATACTCAAAATACAAAATATTTAAAAACATTGAAATACCATACATAAAAAAAATGCATAAAAAACCACAACAATATAACTTATAATGAAACATACTCTAAAATGTTTTTCATTTTACAATGCTATCTTAAACACAAATTAATTATCCCTTAATATGTTTCAATTTTAATATAGGAGCAATACTTATGTTATCATTTATGCCTGGAAACACTGTAGCATTTAATGTCAACTGTCATTTCATTTCACATATATCAAGGTGAACATCTAAAATTCCACCTTGACTATCTTTATTAATATGTTGTATCACACAAAATTTAAACTGGTGACCATTCAATATGTCTCACTAAAGCATTAGTTTTTCTCATGTGTTTAATATCCATAATACGTTCACTAATTCTTTCTTTAAATGTTCTACAAGTTTTTCCAACATAAAATGCTAAACATTGACAGCACTTTGCTAAATAAACAACATTTTTTGTGCCACAGTCATAATGCCCATACAAATTGATGCCCATATCAGCCACCACTATTTTTGAATCTGTCGTCATAATATACTGGCACATACTGCATCTTCCACATTTAAAATTACCTTTAACCCTATTTGAATAATTAGTTTCACCCATACTCCAACTATTACTTTCAAACAATTGTTTAAAGGATTTCCCTTTTCTATATACATTTTTAGGTGAATGACTTAATTTATTCCATACCATACCATCAAATCTTAGCAATCTCCAATTATTATGTATAATGTCTACTATATACTGGGAATCATAAGAATAAGTTGTGATGAAATAAATATCCAAAACATTTATTCCACAATTTTCTTTAGTATTCTGTATAATGACATCCTCTTTGTTTCATCATCTTTGAATTTTTTGGAGAAGCTTAAAACAGTTAGAATAAGTGAAAACACAGTATTGCTTACCATTGATGTATGCAACTTGTTTTCAGTAATTCCAAGTGAGTTAGACTTAGAATGGCTTGAATATCAATTATTTTTAACAGGGATGTATGATCAAGATTGCATCAATGTGTTTATTTTGCTAATGGAGGTTGTATTAAATAACAACTACATATTTTTTGAAGGCCATTACTTTAAACAAATTATAGGAGTAACAATGGGGGCAGCATGTGCCCCCATATATGCTAATTATGTAGTGTCCTATTGGGAGCAGCAATATGTGTTCACTAGTGAATTCTAACCATACATTCAACATTATACCTGTTTTTTAGATGATATTTTTATTATACGGGAAGGTAGTGTTGAAAGAATTAAAATGTTTATGGATTATATAAACAGCACAGTGCAATTTTTGAAATTTACATATGCATACAATAAAGATGAATTATTTTATTTGGATGTACAGTTGAAAGTCGACAAAAACCAGAAACTTTTAACTTCTGGTATATATAGAAAGTCCACATTCTCAAATTCATACCTAAATTACCAAAGCTGGCATCCTAACCATCAGAAAAAGGCTATAGTTAAAGGCCAGATGGTTAGGGCAGCCAGAATGGTTAGTAATGAACAAGAATTTTTAAATGAAGTGGAATTTATAAAAGGTATGTTTATTAAGAGAGGATACCCCACAACGTTGTGTGAATCCATTGGTAATGAAGTGAAGCGGAAAAGAAATAATGGCATTTATAGGGCTTTATTAAATATGAGTAATAGTGAGAATATTTCACAGAATAATAATAATGACATCAATAAATTCATTAATAATAGTGGAAAACTAAGTGATTCTATAGGAAACAAAGAGGATGTCATTATACAGAAAAATAAAGAAAATTGTGGAATAAATGTTTTGGATATTTATTTCATCATGACTTATTCTTATGATTCTCAGTATATAGTAGACATTATACATAATAATTGGAGATTGTCAAGATTTGATGGTATGGTATAGAATAAATTAAGTCATCCACCTAAAAATGTATATAGAAAAGGGAAATCCTTTAAACAATTGTTTGAAAGTAATAGTTGGAGTATGGGTGAAACTAATTATACAAATAGGGTTAAAGGTAATTTTAAATGTGGAAGATGTAGTATGTGCCAGTACATTATGCTGACAGATTCAAAAATAGTGGTGGCTGATATGGGCATCAATTTGTATGGGCATTATGACTGTGGCACAAAAAATGTTGTTTATTTAGCAAAGTGCTGTCAATATTTAGCATTTTATGTTGGAAAAACTTGTAGAACATTTAAAGAAAGAATTAGTGAACATATTATGGATATTAAACACATGAGAAAAACTAATGATTTAGTGAGACATATTGAACAATATAATGGTCACCAGTTTAAATTTTGTGTGATACAACATATTAATAAAGATAGTCAAGGTGGAATTTTAGATGTTCACCTTGATATATGCGAAATGAAATGGCAGTTGACATTAAATGCTACAATGTTTCCAGGCATAAATGATAGCATAAGTATTGCTCCTATATTAAAATTGAAACATATCAAGGGATAATTAATTTGTGTTTAAGATAGCATTGTAAAATGAAAAACATTTTAGAGTATGTTTCATTATAAGTTATATTGTTGTGGTTTTTTTATGCATGTTTTTTTATGTATGGTATTTCAATGTTTTTAAATATTTTGTATTTTGGGTATGCTTGGGGTAAATTTAATTAATTGAGATCAGTTAAGATCATTTATCCAATTTATACAAGTGTATTTAATGCTTAGTGCTTTTACAATTCCTTGTTCTGAAGAAGTCTGTAATAAAGACGAAACCTAGGTCATAATTGTTGTGTGTGTGGTCTTATAAGCAAATCACCCTTTAAGAATATGAGGTGATTCAGCTAAATGGCAAATCTGAATATCCAAGACTTTTTCTTTTTATTTTCATTTTTAAGTTCATTTATGGATAATTTAAGGCAATTAAAGCCAAACTTCTCTAGCTGCCGACATAGATGTTTCTGTCTTCTTATGACATCATCAGCACAGCATAAGAGGAATGTTTGACGTTTGGAAACACAGGGTTTTCATACCCAGCTGATATCCATAAACATTAGGGTGTCTACAAAATATCCCAACTAACAAACTAAAACAAAGAGTAAAAAGGTCACACATATAACCAACTGGTTAAAAAACACAAAAAGAAAAATATAGCAAAGCAAGACTTCTAACTGTGTGATACCTTAAACCTCTTGAATCAGAGATCTCATGGGATATATGCAAATCACCCTTTAAGGATATCAGGTGTTTCAGCTAAATGGCAATTCTGAATATCTATGACTTTTTTTTTTACTTTCATTTTTAATTTCAGGCCATTAAAGTCAAACTCCTCTAGCTATGGACATGCATGTTTCTGCCTTCTTATGACATCATCAGCACACCATAAGAGGAATTTTTGACCTTTGGAAACACAGGGTTGTCATACCCAGCTGCTATCCATAAACATGGTCAGAGGCCTCATGGCATATATGCAAATCACCCTTTAAGGATATCATATCCTTAAAGGCTGATTTGTATATATCCCATGAAGCCTCTGATGCAAAAGGTTTAAGGTATCACACAGAAGTCTAGCTTTGCTAGATTTTTCTTTTTGTGTTTTTTAACCAGTTGGTTATCTGTGTGACCATTTTACTCTTTGTTTTAGTTTGTTAGTTGGGATATGTTGTAGACACCCTTATTTTCATGGATATCAGCTGGGTATGACAACCCTGTGTTTCCAAAGGTCAAACATTCCACTTATGCTGTGCTGATGATGTCATAAGAAGGCAGAAACATGCATGTCTACAGCTAGAAGAGTTTGGCTTTAATAGCCTGAAATTGTCCATAAGTAGACTTAAAAATGAAAGTAAAAGAAAAAGTCATGGACATTCAAAATTGCCATTTAGCTGAGACACCTGATATCCTTAAAGGGTGATTTGCATACATCCTTGAGGCTTCTGATGCAAGACGTTTAAGGTATCACACTGTTAGAGGTATGAGAAGGATGGAAAACCCTTTCTGCCATGGGCATAGGTTTTTCTACCTGTCAAAGATCCTTTTCAAGGAATCATTGAGGTCATAGAATGTAGTTCAAATGCTTTCCAGGACACAGGTGGAGGAGGTTCCCAAAGGGGCCGAGGGCGAACTCTAATGGTAGATGCTGATCTTGTGGCAGAGGTGACCCACAGAACCAAGGGTCCAGGGATTCATTCTTTGGAAAACCCTTCCAGTGCTCCTGAAAGGAGGCCTGATTGTTCATCTGTGGAGGCAATCGGGGGTTGCTTGTCCCTGCACTAGACAACCTGACTAGAAATAACAACAGATACTTAGGTGCAGAGGATCATTTCCAGAGGTTATATAATACCATTTTCCCTTTGTCCTCCCAATTCAAGAAAATTTACCGATGTCCCCCCTAGTTAGAGGGAACAAGCAGCATTTCAAATACAAAAGCTGCTATAGAAGAGTCATCCTACACATCCCCCCAGACCAGATAGAATCTGGAATGTAATCAAGGTTCTTTTTAGTGCCAAAGAAAACAGAGGACTGGAGACCAGTTCTTGATCTCAGCATCTTAAACAAATCCATTTGAAAGACCAAGTTCCAGATCATGGTTCAGTCCAGTCTTCTTTTTTTGGAAAAGGATGATTGGATGTACTCGATAGGCCTTCAGGATGCATACTCTCACATAAAATGAACAGGTAGTCCAGAAGGTTCTTATGCTACTAGCTGGGAGCCAGTCATTATCATTTCAGAGCTCTCCCCTTTAGTCTCACCACAGCCCCCAGGGGATTTACTAAATGCATGGTGGTAGTAGCAGCTCACTTGAGACTGCAAGGATTCCTGATGTTTCCATACTTAGACGATTGGCTCATATCCCCCCTGACCAGGCATCAGCTCATCATAGGAAGAGAAAAAGTGATCCATACTTGAACTCTACTAGGAATAACCATAAACTACAAAAAAATCTCATTAGAACCAAGTCAAAGTCTAGAGTTCATAGGGCACTGCTTGACACAAAATCATCAATAGCCTCACTTCCCCTCTCCAGAGTTCAGACAATAAGAACACAAGTGGAAAAGATAGTTTGCAGTACCAGAATTTCAGCCCACTTCATCCTTCAGGCTCTGGTATCAATGGTGGCAGTGATAACATTAGTGTCTTTGGCCAGATTTCACATGAGAATCCTTCAATGGATGTTGGCCTCCCAATGGTCAATTCTTCATCTCTCCTTATCTGCCATGTTACAAATCACCAACATATGCAAAAGGGATCTGATGTGGTGGATTCAGTCAGATCAGGTTCTCAAGGCCATTTCTTTGTCCCCTCTCAGCCCAAGGCCATAGTGACCATAGATGCTTCCAGTTCGAGTTGGGGGGCATTACCTAGGGAAGACAGTCCAAGGCACGTGGTCCCCTGAAGAGGGAAATTTGCATATCAATGTTCTACACTTGAGAGCAGTGGTTTTAGCATTGCAAGCCTTTCAGAATTATCTCCCATTGAGAACAATTGCGATACAGACAACATGTCAGTGGTTTGGTACATCAAAAAACAAAGAGGAACCAAATCATATCCCCTGTGTTGAGAAGCGCTCAGGGTATGGCAATGGGCAGTACCTTCCAACCACTTTCTTATAGCAATACACATTCCTGGAAAGTCCAACATGCTAAAGGACAAACTGAGCAGGTACATTCTACTACCTCATGAATGATCCCTCAAGCAGACAGTAGTGGAAATGATTTTCCACAAGTGGGTACAGCCATGCTGCGATCTCTTTGCATCCTCCCTGAACAACAAGTGCAGCAGCTACTTTGCCTTAATCCCTCCACAGGAGGTATTGCCGAGGGATGGTCTCCTTCACGACTGGCCTACCAGTCTGCATTATGCATATCCCCCAATTCCTTTGATCCCAAAGTTTCTACAGAGAGCTGCTAGGTTGAAGAGCAAAGTTATCCTCATTGCACCCTTTTGGCCTCAAAAGATTTGGTTCCCCTTCCTGTGGCCTCATTTGATTCATCAGCCCTGGATCCTGGACCTAGCTCCAGATCTGCTGTCTCACCTGACAGGCATGATATGTCCAGACCTGCTGAGTCTCAGGCTAGCAGCTTGGTTTCACCATTTCCAGTAATAGCCAGACAACCTATGCTCTCATCCCCTGTCCACCGAATTTTGTTATCTTCCCTCAAACCATCTACAAGGAAACTTTATGCTAGCAAATGGAAAAGATTTGTGCACTGAGCACTTCAAAAATATGTGGACCCCCTTTATGCACCAATCCATAGTATCCTGGAGTTCTTGATGTTGCTTTTTAATCAAGGAGCCAGTTCTTTTAACAGTAAAGGTTCAATTAGCAGCAATTTCTAATTTCCATATTGGTCTTGATGGCTCTCCACTTGCTTCCTATGAACTTTATAAAACCTGTCTATGAGGCACATTTCTGTTAAGACCCCCCCCCCCTGTTAAAGATCCTACTCCCCTGTGGGACTTAACTCTGGTACTTCAAGCTCTGGTCCTTCCTCCCTTCAAACCTGCACATAATTGCAATCTCAAATTTCTTTCTTGGAAACTTTGTTCTTGTGGCCATTACTTCTGCCAGGCATATTTCAGACATTCAGGCCTTATCTGTGAAGCCTTCATAACTAGTTTTTCATAAGGACAGAGTTAGGTTATGAACTAGTGTGTCCTTTTTACCCAAAGGAGTATCAGAGTCAACATTAACCAATCCATTAATCTGCCAGTTTTCTTCCCAAATTATACAAAGGCGAATATTTGTTAAATTTACTTGACGTTCATAACCAATTTTGTTTCTATTTGCACAGAACAAATGACCTCAGAATTTCAGACCAGTTATTTGTTTCATATTAAAACAACAACAAGCAAGATGTATATATATAAACAACAAAGACTATCAGTGAGTCCCAGCTCTACCTTCCAATAAAATTTATTTCGTTGAACAGTTCCTTCTCTAGCGCCTCGGCCAACAGCCTTTACAGAGTAAAACAGTAAAACTCATAAAACACTTGCAATATATACAAAAAACAAGTAATCAATCAATTACATAATTAAACTATCAAATCACATAGCTTGAATATATTTAAAGTCATAGTCTTAAACAAGACATTGCCAGTTACATTCTCTGTTCATTCCATGTGGATGCAAAGTCCCAAATTTCATAATCAAAATGCATTCCTTTTGTCTTAACATATTTTTTGCCTATCAACATCATTATAATATAATGGAACATGTTCCAGAACAGACACTTTTATATTCTCAATATTTCCATGGTGTACTGAGTTAAAATGCTCAGCAATAGGACTAGTAATTTTATTATTTTTAACATCTCTAATATGTTCTTTTATCCTATCTGCTAGCATTCTTTTGTTTCTCCAATATAGTATTTGTTACAATCACAGAATATGACATACACAACACCTTTGCTCATACATGTATATTTGCCTTTTGTATCAAAAATTTTGCCATTTATTTTATTCACTTCATTTACAACATGTTTACATATAGCACATTTTCCACAAGGGAATGTTCCCAAATTCTTCACAACATTTAATTCATTAGTACAAGGCTTTTTATAAATGCTGTGTATCAGAAAGTCCTGTATATTTTTCCCCTTTCTATATGATGTCATTAATTTTATATTTTTCAGTGATGTTATATCTTTTTAATAAAATTCCAATATTCCATAATGATTTTATTACCAATCGTAGAGAAGTTAGTGTACTTTGTAACAAAAAACATTCTCTCCTGTTCAGTCCCATATTTATTGCTACTTTCATAGTTATTTTGTCTAATAGTGCCCTTACTCTGTTTAAAGGCTCTATGCAAGCTATTTTCTACATCATCTGGGTTATACCCTCTAGTTTTGAATATCTCGGCCACTTTATAGGCCTCCCTAAAGGCCATATCAATATCAGAATTGAGTCTTTTTATTCTCAAAAATTCCCATAGGGATGGCTGACAACGTATGGGGATGGCAACTATCTCCCCACATTTTCCAGCTTATTTCATCAAATTTTCTATGAATACTAGTATATATAGGAAAGCCATTATTGCCCCTAAGCGAAATATCCAAGAAGTTAACCTGATTTCCTTTTTGTATGTCACTAAATTTTATACCAAATCTGTTATTATTTAATTCATCAATGAAGTTATCTGATGTATCCCAATCCCCATGACAAATGAAAATTAGGTCATCAATAAATCTAAAATACCTTAGAACATTATTTTGAAAGAAAGGCAACCTATAAAGGTGTTCATTTTCAAATAGCCCCATAAACAGGTTAGCATAGGCTGGTGCAAACGCTGCCCCCATAGCAGTACCTGTAACTTGTCTATAAACAGTGCCATTAAATTCAAAAAATTATTTTTCAAGCAGAATTCTACCAGTTCCAGGACATAATATGTTTTAGGACTATCATTCAAAAAGAATTTTATAGCTTCCAAGCCCAAAATATGGGAAATATTGGTGTAGAGACTCTCTACATCCACCGTAATAAAGTACATATTTTCACCCCAATATATATCTTTTATTTTCCTTAGGAAATCATATGAATCTTGTATATAAGAAGGTAACAACAGAACTTTCTTTATCAATATTTCATGTAACATGGTGCAAAGATTGTAAGTAAAATATCCAAAAGCTGACACAATAGGCCGACCAGGTGGTCGGTTCAGATCTTTATGAATTTTAGGTAGGCAAAAGAATTTTGCAATTTTTCTATTCTTTACATTTATTTTTCTATTTATATCCATTTGACTTAGATAGTGTAATCTCACACCTTTCTGTAATAATTTTTCAAAATCTTTTTCTGCTTGACATAGCTGATTAATGTTAGTTTTACAATATACATTGTTGTTATCTAGATGTTGCATACACATATTATACTAATCATGAGAATTTAATATAACTAATTTTCCCCCTTTGTCTGCTTGTTTAAAGACTATATTACAGTTTTTACTCAGTTGTTGCAGCTTTTCCCATTCCAATTTTGTTAGATTATAAGTATGCTTTTTATTCATAAAGCTCTCTATTTCCTTTTCTAACATTGTATTCAGTAGAGATTCAAAACGTACTATATTAGAATTTTTACATGGAGGTAAAAAATAGTTATTATCTTTAAGCATATGTGTATTTAATAAGTCATAAGCATTATTTTCATCTTCACTACCCGATGCACATGAATAAAAACTTTCTTCACTTTCTGTTTCACTATCTAATGAAAGTAAAACATCACAGTTAGTATCTAACTCAGTTGCTTTATTTAATCTAAAGAAGTGTTCCTTTAAATGCATTTTTCGGCATAGTTGGAACAATTCAGTTTTAACCTCATACTTTTTGGGTAAGCATGTGGGGACAAATTTTAAACCCTTCTCTAAAACAGACATTTCTATCTTGTCTAGTTTATAACTGGACAAGTTAACAACATAATTACTATGTAAGTTATGTCCATCTACCTTTCTTATGTTGTCCATCGCCCGAGTCTCTCTGGCGTTCTGGATTGTTCCAGCCCCTTTTCCTGGTATTGGTATAATGTCCATTCGATTCTGAGTAGGTTTTATGAAATGCTTCTGGGTTTGCTGCAACTGGCAGTCTAGGAAAAGTTTCTCTGTCATCTTCTTCCCATGAAGACGCTCCACTTTCACCAGACAGGAAGTTCTTACTGGCATATTTTTCTGAAGCAGGATTTCCTTTTTGAAAAGAGACACTCTTTCTCCTGTTTCTTTGATAGCTAGGAAATACAAACGCCCTCTTGTGGTCATAGTCTCTAATGTCTCTAGTTAGTTTAGATTTTTTCTTTCTACCAGATCTTTTTCATAACTATTTAATTTGGTGTTAATGCCTGAGAGGAAATTCTCTAATGTAGAATTTGATGTAATATTTACCAGTTGTTCACAAACTTGTTTGGTTTCAACTACAAGTTTGTCTTTTTCATATTGTCTCTTTCAATTAAAATTGACACCCATTCTAAACTGCACCGATGTGCAGCTGCTATCCATCGTTCATGAAATTTAACTTCTACTTCATTAGTAAGGTCAAATGGTGTTGATGGATTCTTAATAGACCTTAACCCTCTAGGTGTTATATCCAGTTCAATATATCTTTCAAGACTGCCAATATTGTAGAAAGTAGATGTTTCTTTAAAAATCAATCTTTCAAGTTTAGAACACAAATCCTGTACATCTGGATTATCTGAAATAATGTTCTTTTGCCTACCATAGCAAAAGGATTGGTAGTAGTTCTCTTCCTGGAATTTTCCCATTTCTTTATAATACCAAAGCCTGAGTCTCCTGTGGCTTCTGGTACTACATTCTTTATCATTGTTGTGCCAGTGTCATTAGGCAAATTACTGGAACGGTTGCTATTTTCTCCATTCCGATTAAACATCTCCATACCAGTCTCTCTAAATATTCTAGGAAAGGAGCACATGGACTCACTTGTCATATTAAAACAACAACAAGCAAGATGTATATATATAAACAACAAAGACTATCAGTGAGTCCCAGCTCTACCTTCCAATAAAATTTATTTCGTTGAACAGTTCCTTCTCTAGCGCCTCGGCCAACAGCCTTTACAGAGTAAAACAGTAAAACTCATAAAACACTTGCAATATATACAAAAAACAAGTAATCAATCAATTACATAATTAAACTATCAAATCACATAGCTTGAATATATTTAAAGTCATAGTCTTAAACAAGACATTGCCAGTTACATTCTCTGTTCATTCCATGTGGATGCAAAGTCCCAAATTTCATAATCAAAATGCATTCCTTTTGTCTTAACATATTTTTTGCCTATCAACATCATTATAATATAATGGAACATGTTCCAGAACAGACACTTTTATATTCTCAATATTTCCATGGTGTACTGAGTTAAAATGCTCAGCAATAGGACTAGTAATTTTATTATTTTTAACATCTCTAATATGTTCTTTTATCCTATCTGCTAGCATTCTTTTTGTTTCTCCAATATAGTATTTGTTACAATCACAGAATATGACATACACAACACCTTTGCTCATACATGTATATTTGCCTTTTGTATCAAAAATTTTGCCATTTATTTTATTCACTTCATTTACAACATGTTTACATATAGCACATTTTCCACAAGGGAATGTTCCCAAATTCTTCACAACATTTAATTCATTAGTACAAGGCTTTTTATAAATGCTGTGTATCAGAAAGTCCTGTATATTTTTCCCCTTTCTATATGATGTCATTAATTTTATATTTTTCAGTGATGTTATATCTCTTTAATAAAATTCCAATATTCCATAATGATTTTATTACCAATCGTAGAAGTTAGTGTACTTTGTAACAAAAACATTCTCTCCTGTTCAGTCCCATATTTATTGCTACTTTCATAGTTATTTTGTCTAATAGTGCCCTTACTCTGTTTAAAGGCTCTATGCAAGCTATTTTCTACATCATCTGGGTTATACCCTCTAGTTTTGAATATCTCGGCCACTTTATAGGCCTCCCTAAAGGCCATATCAATATCAGAATTGAGTCTTTTATTCTCAAAAATTCCCCATAGGGGATGGCTGACAACGTATGGGGGATGGCAACTATCTCCCACATTTTCCAGCTTATTTCATCAAATTTTCTATGAATACTAGTATATATAGGAAAGCCATTATTGCCCCTAAGCGAAATATCCAAGAAGTTAACCTGATTTCCTTTTTGTATGTCACTAAATTTTATACCAAATCTGTTATTATTTAATTCATCAATGAAGTTATCTGATGTATCCCAATCCCCATGACAAATGAAAATTAGGTCATCAATAAATCTAAAATACCTTAGAACATTATTTTGAAAGAAAGGCAACCTATAAAGGTGTTCATTTTCAAATAGCCCCATAAACAGGTTAGCATAGGCTGGTGCAAATGCTGCCCCCATAGCAGTACCTGTAACTTGTCTATAAACAGTGCCATTAAATTCAAAAAAATTATTTTTCAAGCAGAATTCTACCAGTTCCAGGACATAATATGTTTTAGGACTATCATTCAAAAAGAATTTTATAGCTTCCAAGCCCAAAATATGGGAAATATTGGTGTAGAGACTCTCTACATCCACCGTAATAAAGTACATATTTTCACCCCAATATATATCTTTTATTTTCCTTAGGAAATCATATGAATCTTGTATATAAGAAGGTAACAACAGAACTTTCTTTATCAATATTTCATGTAACATGGTGCAAAGATTGTAAGTAAAATATCCAAAAGCTGACACAATAGGCCGACCAGGTGGTCGGTTCAGATCTTTATGAATTTTAGGTAGGCAAAAGAATTTTGCAATTTTTCTATTCTTTACATTTATTTTTCTATTTATATCCATTTGACTTAGATAGTGTAATCTCACACCTTTCTGTAATAATTTTTCAAAATCTTTTTCTGCTTGACATAGCTGATTAATGTTAGTTTTACAATATACATTGTTGTTATCTAGATGTTGCATACACATATTATAATAATCATGAGAATTTAATATAACTAATTTTCCCCCTTTGTCTGCTTGTTTAAAGACTATATTACAGTTTTTACTCAGTTGTTGCAGCTTTTCCCATTCCAATTTTGTTAGATTATAAGTATGCTTTTTATTCATAAAGCTCTCTATTTCCTTTTCTAACATTGTATTCAGTAGAGATTCAAAACGTACTATATTAGAATTTTTACATGGAGGTAAAAATAGTTATTATCTTTAAGCATATGTGTATTTAATAAGTCATAAGCATTATTTTCATCTTCACTACCCGATGCACATGAATAAAAACTTTCTTCACTTTCTGTTTCACTATCTAATGAAAGTAAAACATCACAGTTAGTATCTAACTCAGTTGCTTTATTTAATCTAAAGAAGTGTTCCTTTAAATGCATTTTTCGGCATAGTTGGAACAATTCAGTTTTAACCTCATACTTTTGGGTAAGCATGTGGGGACAAATTTTAAACCCTTCTCTAAAACAGACATTTCTATCTTGTCTAGTTTATAACTGGACAAGTTAACAACTTATAATTAATATGTAAGTTATGTCCATCTACCTTTCTTATGTTGTCCATCGCCCGAGTCTCTCTGGCGTTCTGGATTGTTCCAGCCCCTTTTCCTGGTATTGGTATAATGTCCATTCGATTCTGAGTAGGTTTTATGAAATGCTTCTGGGTTTGCTGCAACTGGCAGTCTAGGAAAAGTTTCTCTGTCATCTTCTTCCCATGAAGACGCTCCACTTTCACCAGACAGGAAGTTCTTACTGGCATATTTTTCTGAAGCAGGATTTCCTTTTTGAAAAGAGACACTCTTTCTCCTGTTTCTTTGATAGCTAGGAAATACAAACGCCCTCTTGTGGTCATAGTCTCTAATGTCTCTAGTTAGTTTAGATTTTTTCTTTCTACCAGATCTTTTTCATAACTATTTAATTTGGTGTTAATGCCTGAGAGGAAATTCTCTAATGTAGAATTTGATGTAATATTTACCAGTTGTTCACAAACTTGTTTGGTTTCAACTACAAGTTTGTCTTTTTCATATTGTCTCTTTCAATTAAAATTGACACCCATTCTAAACTGCACCGATGTGCAGCTGCTATCCATCGTTCATGAAATTTAACTTCTACTTCATTAGTAAGGTCAAATGGTGTTGATGGATTCTTAATAGACCTTAACCCTCTAGGTGTTATATCCAGTTCAATATATCTTTCAAGACTGCCAATATTGTAGAAAGTAGATGTTTCTTTAAAAATCAATCTTTCAAGTTTAGAACACAAATCCTGTACATCTGGATTATCTGAAATAATGTTCTTTTTGCCTACCATAGCAAAAGGATTGGTAGTAGTTCTCTTCCTGGAATTTTCCCATTTCTTTATAATACCAAAGCCTGAGTCTCCTGTGGCTTCTGGTACTACATTCTTTATCATTGTTGTGCCAGTGTCATTAGGCAAATTACTGGAACGGTTGCTATTTTCTCCATTCCGATTAAACATCTCCATACCAGTCTCTCTAAATATTCTAGGAAAGGAGCACATGGACTCACTTGTCATATGTTTCTTGGAAACTTTGTTCTTGTGGCCATTACTTCTGCCAGGCATATTTCAGACATTCAGGCCTTATCTGTGAAGCCTTCATAACTAGTTTTTCATAAGGACAGAGTTAGGTTATGAACTAGTGTGTCCTTTTTACCCAAAGGAGTATCAGAGTCAACATT